>NC_092098.1:56833389-56892505 GCF_045679555.1 Salvelinus alpinus
TGTCTGTTCTGTTCTGTCTGTTCTGTTCTGTTCTGTTCTGTCCTGTTCTGTTCTGTTCTGTTATGTTCTGTCTGTTCTGTCTGTTCTGTTATGTTCTGTCTGTTCTGTCTGTTCTGTCTGTTCTGTTCTGTTCTGTTACGTTCTGTTCTGTCTGTTCTGTTCTGTCTGTTCTGTCTGTTCTGTTATGTTCTGTCTGTTCTGTCTGTTCTGTCTGTTCTGTTACGTTCTGTTCTGTCTGTTCTGTTCTGTTATGTTCTGTCTGTTCTGTTCTGTTCTGTCTGTTCTGTCTGTTCTGTTATGTTCTGTCTGTTCTGTCTGTTCTGTTCTGTTCTGTTACGTTCTGTTCTGTCTGTTCTGTTCTGTTATGTTCTGTCTGTTCTGTTACGTTCTGTTCTGTTCTGTTCTGTTCTGTCTGTTCTGTTCTGTCTGTTCTGTTCTGTTATGTTCTGTCTGTTCTGTCTGTTGTTTGTTCTGTTACGTCTGTTCTGTCTGTTCTGTTCTGTTCTGTTGGTTCTGTTCTGTTCTGTCTGTTCTGTTCTGTTCTGTTGGTTCTGTTCTGTTCTGTCTGTTCTGTTCTGTCTGTTCTGTTGTCTGTTCTGTTCTGTCTGTTCTGTTATGTTCTGTCTGTTCTGTCTGTTGTCTGTTCTGTTACGTTCTATTCTGTCTGTTCTGTTCTGTTCTGTCTGTTCTGTCTGTTCTGTTCTGTCTGTTCTGTTCTGTCTGTTCTGTTCTGTTCTGTTCTGTTCTGTTCTGTTCTGTCTGTTCTGTTCTGTTCTGTCTGTTCTGTCTGTTCTGTTATGTTCTGTCTGTTCTGTCTGTTCTGTTCTGTTCTGTTACGTTCTGTTCTGTCTGTTCTGTTCTGTTATGTTCTGTTACGTTCTGTTCTGTTCTGTTCTGTTCTGTTCTGTCTGTTCTGTTCTGTTATGTTCTGTCTGTTCTGTCTGTTGTTTGTTCTGTTACGTCTGTTCTGTCTGTTCTGTTCTGTTCTGTTGGTTCTGTTCTGTTCTGTTCTGTCTGTTCTGTTCTGTTCTGTTGGTTCTGTTCTGTTCTGTTCTGTCTGTTCTGTTCTGTCTGTTCTGTTGTCTGTTCTGTGCTGTCTGTTCTGTTATGTTCTGTCTGTTCTGTCTGTTGTCTGTTCTGTTACGTTCTGTTCTGTCTGTTCTGTTCTGTTCTGTCTGTTCTGTCTGTTCTGTTCTGTCTGTTCTGTTCTGTCTGTTCTGTTCTGTTCTGTTCTGTTCTGTCTGTTCTGTTCTGTTCTGTTCTGTTCTGTTCTGTCGGTTCTGTTCTGTCTGTTCTGTTCTGTCTGTTCTATTCTGTCTGTTCTGTTCTGTTCTGTCTGTTCTGTTCTGTCTGTTCTGTTCTATTATGTCTGTTCTGTTCTGTCTGTTCTGTTCTGTTCTGTTCTGTCGGTTCTGTTCTGTCTGTTCTATTCTGTCTGTTCTGTTCTGTCTGTTCTGTTCTGTTCTGTCTGTTCTGTTCTGTCTGTTCTGTTCTATTATGTCTGTTCTGTTCTGTCTGTTCTGTTCTGTCTGTTCTGTTCTATTATGTCTGTTCTGTTCTGTCTGTTCTGTTCTGTCTGTTCTGTTCTGTCTGTTCTGTTCTGCTCTGTCTGTTATGTTCTGTCTGTTCTGTTCTATTATGTCTGTTCTGTTCTGTTCTGTCTGTTCTGTTCTGTTCTGTCCCGTTCTGTCTGTTCTGTTCTGTCTGTTCTGTCTGTTCTGTCTGTTCTGTTCTGTCTGTTCTGTTCTGTTCTGTTCTGTCTGTTCTATTATGTTCTGTCTGTTCTGTCTGTTGTCTGTTCTGTTACGTTCTGTTCTGTCTGTTCTGTCTGTTCTGTTCCATTCTGTCTGTTCTGTTCTGTCTGTTCTGTTCTATTATGTTCTGTCTTTTCTGTTCTGTTCTGTTCTGTTCTGTTAACAAGTATGCTGTGGATGATGTATTAAACCACCCAGACACATCAAAGATACAGTCTTCCTTCTGAACTGAGCTGCAGAACAGGAAGGAAACAGCTCAGGGATGTTGGTTGATTTTAAAACAGCTACAGAGTTCCAAGTCTGTGATGGTAGAAAACTGAGGATGGATCAACAACATTGCAGTGATTCCACAATAATGACCTAAATGACAGAGTGAAAAGAAGAATACAAATATAGAAAACATACATACTGTATGCTACAAGAAACTAAGACAATACTGAAGATAAAAACATGGCTAAGGAAGACACTTTTTAGACCAAATGCAAAGTGTTATGTTTGGGGCAAATCCAACACAACTCATAAATAAGTAACTGCTTCCTGGTGGCTGCATCATGTTATGGGTATGCTCGACATCAGAAAGGACTGTGGAGTTTATCAGGATAAAAAGAAAGGGGAAAAGGGCTAAGCACAGGCAAAACGCTACAGGAACTTACAGTCAATCAGTCAACCAGGTGTGTAAAGCTTTCAGAGACTTACCCAGGAAGACTTACAGTTGTAGTCACTGCGAAAGGAGTTTCTAACATATATTTACATTTACATTTTACATTTACGTCATTTAGCAGACGCTCTTATCCAGAGCGACTTACAAATTGGAAAGTTCATACATATTCATCCTGGTCCCCCCGTGGGGGACCATATTGACTCAGAGAGCTGAATAGTTATGCAACAACTTTATTGTAGTTATGAAAAAAAATACATTTAACATTACAGAGTAATTTGTGTAAAAAAATGATAATTATATACATTTTAATCTCACTTTATACCACAATAAAATATGAAGAAATCCAAGGGGTATGAATACTTTTGCAAGGCACTACAGTAGTGCACTACACAGGGAAGAGAGTGCCATTTGAGACGAACTCTGAGTGAAATTCAGAAAGATGGAAACATTCTAAGTGAATTTAACAAAACAAGTGAATCTCATTGTCAGAGTGACGCTGGGTTACCATAGTAACATAACGTTGGGAGACTGGAGGTTCCGGAGCGCTACAATTAGTGGTAATGGTACTTACATAACACACACTCACACACACATACACACACAGACACACACACACACACACACACACACACAGTGTTACCAACACCAGAATATGTTCTACATGGAGGCCAGAGAGAGACCAGAGAGAGACCAGAGAGAGACCAGAGATAGACCAGAGATAGACCAGAGAGAGAGACCAGAGAGAGACCAGAGATAGACCAGAGAGAGACCAGAGAGAGACCAGAGATAGACCAGAGAGAGACCAGAGGGAGACCAGAGAGAGACCAGAGATAGACCAGAGAGAGACCAGAGATAGACCAGAGATAGACCAGAGAGAGACCAGAGATAGACCAGAGAGAGACCAGAGAGAGACCAGAGAGAGACCAGAGATAGACCAGAGAGAGAGACCAGAGAGAGACCAGAGATAGACCAGAGAGAGACCAGAGAGAGACCAGAGATAGGACAGAGAGAGACCAGAGGGAGACCAGAGAGAGACCAGAGATAGACCAGAGAGAGACCAGAGATAGACCAGAGAGAGACCAGAGATAGACCAGAGATAGACCAGAGAGAGACCAGAGATAGACCAGAGAGAGACCAGAGAGAGACCAGAGAGATAGACCAGAGAGAGACCAGAGATAGACCAGAGATAGACCAGAGAGAGACCAGAGAGACCAGAGAGACCAGAGAGAGACCAGAGATAGACCAGAGAGAGACCAGAGGGAGACCAGAGAGAGACCAGAGAGAGACCAGAGATAGACCAGAGAGAGACCAGAGGGAGACCAGAGAGAGACCAGAGATAGACCAGAGAGAGACCAGAGGGAGACCAGAGGGAGACCAGAGAGAGACCAGAGAGAGACCAGAGATAGACCAGAGAGAGACCAGAGGGAGACCAGAGAGAGACCAGAGATAGACCAGAGAGAGACCAGAGGGAGACCAGGGGGAGACCAGAGATAGACCAGAGGGAGACCAGAGAGAGACCAGAGGGAGACCAGAGAGAGACCAGAGAGAGACCAGAGATAGACCAGAGATAGACCAGAGGGAGACCAGAGAGAGACCAGAGATAGACCAGAGAGAGACCAGAGGGAGACCAGAGGGAGACCAGAGATAGACCAGAGATAGACCAGAGGGAGACCAGAGAGAGACCAGAGAGATACCAGAGAGAGACCAGAGAGAGACCAGAGGGAGACCAGAGAGACCAGAGAGAGACCAGAGGGAGACCAGAGGGAGACCAGAGATAGACCAGAGAGAGAGACCAGAGAGAGACCAGAGAGAGAGACCAGAGAGACCAGAGAGAGACCAGAGGGAGACCAGAGAGAGACCAGAGATAGACCAGAGGGAGACCAGAGGGAGACCAGAGGGAGACCAGAGGGAGAGACCAGAGAGACCAGAGAGAGAGACCAGAGAGAGACACCAGAGATAGACCAGAGAGAGACCAGAGAGAGACCAGAGAGAGACCAGAGAGAGACCAGAGAGAGAGACCAGAGAGAGACCAGAGAGAGACCAGAGAGAGACCAGAGGGAGACCAGAGAGAGACCAGAGAGAGACCAGAGGGAGACCAGAGAGAGACCAGAGAGAGACCAGAGAGAGACCAGAGATAGACCAGAGAGAGACCAGAGGGAGACCAGAGAGAGACCAGAGATAGACCAGAGAGAGACCAGAGAGAGACCAGAGAGAGACCAGAGAGATACCAGAGAGAGAGAGACCAGAGAGAGAGACCAGAGAGAGAGACCAGAGAGAGAGACCAGAGAGAGAGACCAGAGAGAGACCAGAGAGAGACCAGAGGGAGACCAGAGAGAGACCAGAGAGAGACCAGAGGGAGACCAGAGAGAGACCAGACAGAGACCAGAGGGAGACCAGAGAGAGACCAGAGAGAGACCAGAGGGAGACCAGAGGGAGACCAGAGAGAGACCAGAGAGAGAGACCAGAGAGAGACCAGAGAGACCAGAGGGAGACCAGAGAGAGACCAGAGAGAGACCAGAGAGAGAGACCAGAGAGAGAGACCAGAGAGAGAGACCAGAGAGAGACCAGAGAGAGACCAGAGGGAGACCAGAGGGAGAGAGATGACCCTACACAGACTCAGCAACGTCAAGTTGGTATCAAAGTAACAACCTATAGCTTTTTCCAAGACAGCCTCTCTCTGTCTATAGCTCCATTCTAATATCCCCCTTAGACCTTCCCCTCATCCCTCGGTGGGGGAGTGACACTCCAAAATGGAGCAACTAGAGGTGTAGGGAGAGATAAATACCCCACAGGAATGTGACATCACTACATCACTGGCAGACATCAGAAGCTGCCAACGGTTACCATGGCTCCGACCGAGATGGCTGCCTCGCTTCTAGTCCTTAGGAAACTTTGCAGTATTTCTTTTTTTTATGAATTATTTCTTACTTTGTTCGCCCATAAGATCTTAAGTGTTAATACATACAGCCGGGAATAACTAATGTATATCAGAGCAACGTACGTTTACCAGCAAAACTAGGAACGCGACTTTCCCGGGACGGATCCTTTGTCTGCACCTCCCAGGGTTGGTGAACTGATTCCAGACCCAAAACAACGACGCCGGAGAAGAGGCAGACGGAGCTTCTGGTCAGACTTCGGAGGCACGCACACCACCCACCGCTTCCAAGTATATTACTCGCCAATGTCCAGTCTCTAGATAAAAAGGTAGACGAAATTAGAGCAAGGGTTGCTTTCCAGAGAGACATCAGGGATTGTAACATACTCTGTTTCACGGAAACATGACTCTTTCAGGATATGCTGTCGGAGTCGGTACAGCCACCGGGATTCTTTGTGTGTCGCGCCGACAGGAATAAACATCTCTCTGGGCAGAAGAAGGGCGGGGCTTCATGATTAACGACTCATGGTGTAGTTGTAACAACATACAGGAACTCAACTCCATTTGTTCACCTGACATAGAATTTCTCACAGTCAAATGCCGACCGTATAATCTCCCAAAGGAACAGTCCTCGGTTATCGTTACAGTCGTGTATATTCCCCCCTCAAGCGGAAACCACGACGGCCCTCAAGGAACTTCACTGGACTTTATGTAAACTGGAAACCATATATCCTGAGGCTGCATTTATTGTAGCTGGGGGTTTTAACAACGCAAATTTGAGTACAAGGCTACCTAAATTTGACCAGCATATTGACTGCAGCACTGGTAACACACTGGATCACTGCTACTCTAACTTCTGCAATGCATACAAGGCCCTCCCCCGCCCTCCCTTCGGCAAATCTGAACACAACTCCATTTTGCTCCTCCCTTCCTATAGGCAGAAACTCAAACAGGAAGTACCCGTGATAAGGACTATTCAATGCTGGTCTGACCAATCGGAATCCACGCTTCAAGATTAATTTGATCACGCGGACTGGGACATGTTCCGGGTAGCCTCAGAGAACAACATCGATCTATAAGCTGATTCGGTGAGTGAGTTTATGAGGAAGTGCATAAGAGATGTTGTACCTACTGTTAAAACCTATTAACCTAAAACCTATTAAAACATACCCCAACCAGAAACCGTGGATAGATGGCAGCATTCACACAAAACTGAAAACGTGAACCACCGCATTTAACGAGGGGAAGGTGACTGGGAATATGGCCGAATACAAACAGTGTAGTTATTCCCTCCGCAAGGCAAACAAGCGAAATGTCAGAATAGAGACAAAGTGGAGTCGCAAATCAACGGCTCAGACACGAGACGTACGTGGCAGGGTCTACAGACAATCACGGACTACGTCTTGCTTCCAGACAAACTAAACACCTTCTTTGCCCGCTTTGAGGATAATACAGTGCCCCCGACGTGGCCCGCTACCAAGGACTGTGGGCCCCCCTCTCCTTCTTCGTGGCCGACGTGAGTAAAACATTTAAACGTGTTAACCCTCGCAAAAGCTGCCGGCCCAGATGGCATCCCTAACCGCGTCCTCAGAGCATGCGCAGACCAGCTGGCTGGTGTGTTTACGGACATATTCAATCTCTCCCTATCCCAGTCTGCTGTCCCGACATTCAATATGTTCACCATTGTTCCCGTACCCAGGAAGGCAAAGATAACTAAAGTAAATGACTATCGCTCCGTAGCACTCACTTCTGTCATCATGAAGTGCTTTGAGAGACTAGTCAAGGATCATATCACCTCCACCCTACCTGACACCCTAGACCCACTTCAATTTGCTTATCTTAGCCCCAATAAATCCACAGACGATGCAATCGCCATCACACTGCACACTGCCCCATCCCATCTGGACAAGAGGAATACCTATGTAAGAATGTTGTTCATTGACTACAGCTCAACATTCAACACCATAGTACCCTCCAAGCTCATCATTAAGCTTGAGGCCCTGGGTCTCACCCCACCCTTGGCAATTGGGTCCTGGACTTCCTGGCGGGCCGCCCCCAGGTGGTGAAGGTAGGAAACAACATCTCCACTTCACTGATCCTCAACACTGGGGCCCCACAAGGGTGCGTGCTCAGCCCCCTCCTGTACTCCCTGTTCACCCATGACCGCGTGGCCATGCACGCCTCCAACACAATCCTCAAGTTTTTAGACGACACAACAGTAGTGGGCTTGATTACCAACAACAACGAGACAGCCTACAGGGAGGAGGTGAGGGCACTCGGAGTGTGGTGTCAGGAAAACAAACTCTCACACAACGTCAACAAAACAAAGGAGAAGATTATGGACTTCAGGAAACAGCAGAGGGAGCACCCCCCTATCCACATCGATGGGACAGCAGTGGAGAAGGTGGAAAGTTTTAAGTTCCTTGGGGTACACATCACGGACAAACTGAAATGGTCCACCCACACAGACAGTGTGGTGAAGAAGGCGCAACAGCACCTCTTCAACCTCAGGAGGCTGAAGAAATTTGGCTTGGCACCTAAAACCCTCACAAACGTTTACAGATGCACAATTGAGAGCATCCTGTCGGGCTGTATCACAGCCTGGTATGGCAACAGCACCGCCCACAACCGCAAGGCTCTCCAGAGGGTAGTGAGGTCTGCACAACGCATCACCGGGGGCAAACTACCTGCCCTCCAGGACACCTACATCACCCAATGTCACAGGAAGGCCAAAAAGATCATCAAGGACAACAACCACCTGAGCCACTGCCTGTTCACCCCGCTATCATCCAGAAGGTGAAGTCAGAACAGGTGCATCAAAGCGAAGACCGAGAGACTTTATCTTGGCCAGGTCGCAATTGTAAATGAGAACGTGTTCTCAATTTGCCTACCTGGTTAAATAAAGGTGAAATAAATAAATAAAATAAATAAATAAAGACTGAAAAACAGCTTCTATCTCAAGGCCATCAGACTGTTAAAGAGCCACCACTAACATTTAGTGGCCGCTGCCAACATACAGACTTGAAATCACTGGCCACTTTAATAAATGGACAACTATTCACTTTAATAATGCCACTTTAATAATGTTTACTTATCTTGCATTAGTCATCTCATATGTACTATATACTGTATTTTATACCACTATTGCATCTTACCTAAGCCGCTCTGTCATTGCTCATCCCTATAGTTATACATATATATTCCTATTCATTCCTTTACTTAGATATGTGTGTATTAGGTAGTTGTTATGAAATTGTTAGATATTACATGTTAGATATTGCTGCAGTGTCGAAACGAGAAGCACAAGCATTTCGCTTAACTCGCAATAAGATCTGCTAGCCACACGTATGTGACCAATAAAATGTGATTTGATTTGGGTTACAGCCTCCTGAACTACTACCATCCAGCTACAAGTTCTCCCTGGGTTACATTCCTCCTGAATGATTAAAACCATGCCTTGGTTGTTTAGATGAGGTAGGTCTACAGTCTCCTACAGCAGCAGTGGTCAGAATGAGGTAGACCTACAGTCATCTACAGTAGTGATCAGAATGAGGTAGACCTACAGTCATCTACAGTAGTGGTCAGAATGAGGTAGACCTACAGTCATCTACAGTAGTGGTCAGCAGGAGGTAGACCTACAGTCATCTACAGTAGTGGTCAGAATGAGGTAGACCTACAGTCATCTACAGTAGTGGTCAGAATGAGGTAGACCTACAGTCATCTACAGTAGTGGTCAGAATGAGGTAGACCTACAGTCATCTACAGTAGTGGTCAGAATGAGGTAGACCTACAGTCATCTACAGTAGTGGTCAGAATGAGGTAGACCTACAGTCATCTACAGTAGTGGTCAGCATGAGGTAGACCTACAGTCATCTACAGTAGTGGTCAGAATGAGGTAGACCTACAGTCATCTACAATAGTGGTCAGAATGAGGTAGACCTACAGTCATCTACAGTAGTGGTCAGAATGAGGTAGACCTACAGTCATCTACAGTAGTGGTCAGAATGAGGTAGACCTACAGTCATCTACAGTAGTGGTCAGAATGAGGTAGACCTACAGTCATCTACAGTAGTGGTCAGAATGAGGTAGACCTACAGTCATCTACAGTAGTGGTCAGAATGAGGTAGACCTACAGTCATCTACAGTAGTGGTCAGAATGAGGTAGACCTACAGTCATCTACAGTAGTGGTCAGCATGAGGTAGACCTACAGTCATCTACAGTAGTGGTCAGAATGAGGTAGACCTACAGTCATCTACAGTAGTGGTCAGCATGAGGTAGACCTACAGTCATCTACAGTAGTGGTCAGAATGAGGTAGACCTACAGTCATCTACAGTAGTGGTCAGAATGAGGTAGACCTACAGTCATCTACAATAGTGGTCAGAATGAGGTAGACCTACAGTCATCTACAGTAGTGGTCAGAATGAGGTAGACCTACAGTCATCTACAGTAATGGTCAGCATGAGGTAGACCTACAGTCATCTACAGTAGTGGTCAGAATGAGGTAGACCTACAGTCATCTACAGTAGTGGTCAGAATGAGGTAGACCTACAGTCATCTACAATAGTGGTCAGAATGAGGTAGACCTACAGTCATCTACAGTAGTGGTCAGAATGAGGTAGACCTACAGTCATCTACAGTAGTGGTCAGAATGAGGTAGACCTACAGTCATCTACAGTAGTGGTCAGAATGAGGTAGACCTACAGTCATCTACAGTAGTGGTCAGAATGAGGTAGACCTACAGTCATCTACAGTAGTGGTCAGAATGAGGTAGACCTACAGTCATCTACAGTAGTGGTCAGAATGAGGTAGACCTACAGTTATCTACAGCAGTGGTCAGCATGAGGTTGGGTAGTAATGTACCCATCCTCTGTGGTTCAATGTGGAGTAGTAATGTACCCATGCTCTGGGATTCAATGTGGAGTAGTAATGTACCCATCCTCTGGCTGTGGTTCAATGTGGAGTAGTATTGTACCCATCCTCTGTGGTTCAATGTAGAGTACCCAACCACTGAGGGAGACAACCCAGCCCCGCCTCTCTCTCCCTCGTGCTGGCCTCCCTCCTCTCTCTCCCTCGTGCTGGCCTCCCTCCTCTCTCTCCCTCGTGCTGGCCCCCCTCCTCTCTCTCCCTCGTGCTGGCCCCCCTCCTCTCTCTCCCTCGTGCTGGCCCCCCTCTCTCTCCCTCGTGCTGGCCCCCCTCCTCTCTCTCCCTCGTGCTGGCCCCCCTCTCTCTCCCTCGTGCTGGCCCCCCTCCTCTCTCTCCCTCGTGCTGGCCCCCCTCTCTCTCCCTCGTGCTGGCCCCCCTCCTCTCTCTCCCTCGTGCTGGCCCCCCTCTCTCTCCCTCGTGCTGGCCCCCCTCCTCTCTCTCCCTCGTGCTGGCCCTCCTCTCTCTCCCTCGTGCTGGCCCCGCTCTCTCTCCCTCGTGCTGGCCCCCCTCTCTCTCCCTCGTGCTGGCCCCCCTCCTCTCTCTCCCTCGTGCTGGCCCCCCTCTCTCTCCCTCGTGCTGGCCCCCCTCCTCTCTCTCCTCCGTGCTGGCCCCCCTCCTCTCTCTCCTCCGTGCTGGCCCCCCTCCTCTCTCTCCCTCGTGCTGGATAGGTTCTCACTTCCGGCGCCGAAAAGAGATGGCTGCCTCGCTTCGTGTTCCTTGGAAAATATGCAGTATTTTGTTTTTTTACGTGTTATTTCTTACATCGGTACCCCGGGTAATCTTAGGTTTCATTACATACAGTCGGGAGGAACTACTGAATATACGATTAACGTCAACTCATCATCGTTCCTACCAGGAATATGACTTTCCCGAAACGGATCCAGTGTTTTGCCTTCCACACAATACAATAGATCTGATCCCAGCCGGCGACCCTGTGCGACGCCGAAAAAGGGGAAAACGTGGCGGTCTCGTGGTCAGGCTTCGGAGACGGGCACATCGCGCTCCACTCCCTAGCATACTACTCGCCAATGTCCAGTCTCTTGACAATAAGGTTGATGAAATCCGAGCACGGGTAGCATTCCAGAGAGACATCAGGGATTGCAACGTGCTCTGCTTCACGGAAACATGGCTAACTCAAGGGACGCTAACGGAGTCGGTGCAGCCAGCTGGTTTCTTCATGCATCGCGCCGACAGAAACAAACATCTTTCCGGTAAGAAGAGGGGCGGGGGGGTATGCCTTATGATTAACGAGAAGTGGTGTGATCATCATAACAACACACAAGAACTCAAGTCGTTCTGTTCACCTGATCTAGAACTCCTCACAATCAAATGTCGACCGCATTATCTACCAAGGGAATTCTCGTCAATCATAATCACAGCCGTATACATTCCCCCCCAAGCAGACACATCGATGGCCCTGAACGAACTTTATCTGACTCTTTGTAAACTGGAAACCACACACCCTGAGGCTGCATTCATCGTAGCTGGGGATTTTAACAAGGCTAATCTAAAAACAAAACTCCCTAAATTCTATCAGCATATCGATTGTGCTACCAGGGCTGGAAAAACACTAGACCATTGTTATACTAATTTCCGCGACGCTTATAAGGCCCTCCCCCGCCCCCCTTTCGGAAAAGCTGACCACGACTCAATTTTGTTGATTCCAGCCTACAAACAAAAACTCAAACAACAAGCTCCCGCGCTCAGGTCTGTTCAACGCTGGTCCGACCAATCTGAATCCACGCTTCAAGACTGCTTCGATCACGCAGATTGGAATATGTTCCGCATCGCGTCCAACAACAATATTGACGAATATGCTGATTCGGTGAGCGAGTTCATTAGGAAGTGCATTGACGATGTCGTACCCACAGCAACGATAAAAACATTCCCAAACCAGAAACCGTGGATTGACGGCAGCATTCGCGTGAAACTGAAAGCGCGAACCACTGCTTTTAACCAGGGCAAGGTGACCGGAAGCATGACCGAATACAAACAGTGTAGCTATTCTCTCCGCAAGGCAATCAAACAGGCCAAGTCTCAGTACAGAGACAAAATCGAGTCGAAATTCAACAGCTCAGACACAAGAGGTATGTGGCAGGGTCTACAGTCAATCACGGATTACAAAAAGAAAATCCGCCCCGTCGAGGACCAGGATGTCTTGCTCCCAGACAGGCTAAACAACTTTTTTGCCCGCTTTGAGGACAATACAGTGCCACTGACACGGCCCCCTACCAAAACCTGCGGGCTCTCCTTCACTGCAGCCGAGGTGAGTAAAACATTTAAACGTGTTAACCCTCGCAAGGCTGCAGGCCCAGACGGCATTCCCAGCCGCGTCCTCAGAGCATGCGCAGACCAGCTGGCTGGTGTGTTTACGGACATATTCAATCAATCCTTATCCCAGTCTGCTGTTCCCACATGCTTCAAGAGGGCCACCATTGTTCCTGTTCCCAAGAAAGCTAAGGTAACTGAGCTAAACGACTACCGCCCCGTAGCACTCACTTCCGTCATCATGAAGTGCTTTGAGAGACTAGTCAAGGACCATATCACCTCCACCCTACCGGACACCCTAGACCCACTCCAATTTGCTTACCGACCCAATAGGTCCACAGACGACGCAATCGCAACCACACTGCACACTGCCCTAACCCATCTGGACAAGAGGAATACCCATGTGAGAATGCTGTTCATCGATTACAGCTCAGCATTTAACACCATAGTACCCTCCAAACTCGTCATCAAGCTCGAGACCCTGGGTCTCGACCCCGCCCTGTGCAACTGGGTCCTGGACTTCCTGACGGGCCGCCCCCAGGTGGTGAGGGTAGGTAACAACATCTCCACCCCGCTGATCCTCAACACTGGGGCCCCACAAGGGTGCGTTCTGAGCCCTCTCCTGTACTCCCTGTTCACCCACGACTGCGTGGCCATGCACGCCTCCAACTCAATCATCAAGTTTGCGGATGACACTACAGTGGTAGGCTTGATCACCAACAACGACGAGACGGCCTACAGGGAGGAGGTGAGGGCCCTCGGAGTGTGGTGTCAGGAAAATAACCTCATACTCAACGTCAACAAAACAAAGGAGATGATTGTGGACTTCAGGAAACAGCAGAGGGAGCACCCCCCTATCCACATCGACGGGTCAGTAGTGGAGAAGGTGGAAAGTTTTAAGTTCCTCGGTGTACACATCACGGACAAACTGAACTGGTCCACCCACACAGACAGCGTTGTGAAGAAGGCGCAGCAGCGCCTCTTCAACCTCAGGAGGCTGAAGAAATTCGGCTTGTCACCAAAAGCACTCACAAACTTCTACAGATGCACAATCGAGAGCATCCTGTTGGGCTGTATCACCGCCTGGTACGGCAACTGCTCCGCCCACAACCGTAAGGCTCTCCAGAGGGTAGTGAGGTCTGCAGAACGCATCACCAGGGGCAAACTACCTGCCCTCCAGGACACCACACCACCCGATGTCACAGGAAGGCCATAAAGATCATCAAGGACAACAACCACCCAAGCCACTGCCTGTTCACCCCGCTATCATCCAGAAGGCGAGGTCAGTACAGGTGCATCAAAGCAGGGACCGAGAGACTGAAAAACAGCTTCTATCTCAAGGCCATCAGACTGTTAAACAGCCACCACTAACATTTAGCGGCCGCTGCCAACATACTGACTCAACTCCAGCCACTTTAAAAATGGGAATTGATGGAAATTATGTAAAAATGTACCACTAGCCACTTTAAGCAATGCCACTTAATACAATGTTTACATACCCTACATTACCCATCTCATATGTATATATACTGTACTCTATATCATCTACTGCATCTTGCCATCTTTATGCAATACATGTACCACTAGCCACTTTAAACTATGCCACTTTATGTTTACATACCCTACAGTACTCATCTCATATGTATATACCGTACTCTATACCATCTACTGCATCTGCCATGCCGTTCTGTACCACCACTCATCCATATATCTTTATGTACATATTCTTTATCCCTTTACACTTGTGTGTGTGTGTAAGGTAGTAGTGTGGAATTGTTAGGTTAGATTACTGTTGGTTATTACTGCATTGTCGGAACTAGAAGCACAAGCATTTCGCTACACTCGCATTAACATCTGCTAACCATGTGTATGTGACTAATAAAATTTGATTTGATTTGATTTGATTTGCTGGCCCCCCTCCTCTCTCTCTCTCGTGCTGGCCCCCCTCCTCTCTCTCCCTCATGCTGGCCCCCCTCCTCTCTCTCCTTCGTGCTGGCCCCCCTCCTCTCTCTCCCTCGTGCTGGCCCCCCTCCTCTCTCTCCTTCATGCTGGCCCCCCTCCTCTCTCTCCCTCGTGCTGGCCACCCTCCTCTCTCTCCTTCGTGCTGGCCCCCCTCCTCTCTCTCCCTCGTGCTGGCCCCCCTCCTCTCTCTCCCTCGTGCTGGCCCCCCTCCTCTCTCTCCCTCGTGCTAGCTCGCCTCCTCTTTCTCTCTCGTGCTGGCCCCCCTCCTCTCTCTCCCTCGTGCTAGCTTGCCTCCTCTTTCTCTCTCGTGCTGGCCCCCCACCTCTCTCTCCTTCGTGCTGGCCCCCCTCCTCTCTCTCCTTCGTGCTGGCCTCCCTCCTCTCTCTCCCTCATGCTGGCCCCCCTCCTCTCTCTCTCTCGTGCTGGCCCCCCACCTCTCTCTCCTTCGTGCTGGCTCGCCTGCTCTTTCTCTTCACTAATGATGCCAGTGTGTTTTCAGTCTTCAGTCTGATGTGTGTATAATATCCTAGCCTACTCATTCATGAATATTCATTGATGATAGGCCCTGCTTTACTGAAGTTGCGAGACATTTCAAGCAAAATAATTGTAAGATAGGTTCTCATTCTCTCTCTCTCTCTGTCTCACTCTGTGCACGTTTTCGTACTAGACAGAGTGAGACAGAGAGACATGAATGGGGAAGGAAGACAGAGTAAGAAAGAGTGAGAGATAGCGGCAGCAAAGGAGTAAAGAGAGTGATGAAGGAGTTGTAGGATGTAGATTGTTGGTTGTAGGATGTAGGATGTAGGATGTAGATTGTTGGTTGTAGGATGTAGATTGCAGGATGTAGATTGTCGGATGTAGATTGTTGGTTGTAGGATGTAGATTGTATGATGTAGGTTGTATGATGTAGGTTGTATGATGTAGGTTGTAGGTTGTATGATGTAGGTTGTATGATGTAGGTTGTAGGAGGTTGTAGGATGTAGGTTGTAGGATGTAGGTTGTAGGATGTAGGTTGTAGGATGTAGGTTGTAGGATGTAGATTGTAGAATGTAGGTTGTAGGATGTTGGATGTTGGATGTAGGATGTTGGATGTTGGATGTTGGATGTGGGATGTAGGATGTAGATTGTAGGATGTAGGTTGTAGGTTGTAGAATGTAGGTTGTAGGATGTTGCATGTTGGATGTAGGTTGTAGGATGTAGATTGTAGGATGTTGGATGTAGTTTGTAGGATGTAGGTTGTATGATGTAGGTTGTAGGATGTAGATTGTAGGATGTAGGTTGTAGGTTGTAGAATGTAGGTTGTAGGATGTTGAATGTTGGATGTAGGATGTAGGATGTAGATTGTAGGATGTAGGTTGTAGGTTGTAGAATGTAGGTTGTAGGATGTTGGATGTTGGATGTAGGATGTAGATTGTAGGATGTAGATTGTAGGATGTTGGATGTAGATTGTAGGTTGTAGATTGTAGGATGTAGATTGTAGTGTGTAGGATGTTGGATGTAGGATGCAGGTTGTAGGATGTAGGATGTAGGATGTTGGTTGTAGGATGTAGATTGTAGGATGTTGGTTGTAGGATGTAGGATGTAGATTGTAGTGTGTTGGATGTAGGATGTAGATTGTAGGATGTAGGATGTAGGATGTAGGTTGTAGGTTGTAGGTTGTAGGATGTAGGTTTTAGGATGTAGGATGTCAGTAGTATGATGTAGGATGTAGATGGTTGGTTGTAGGATGTAGGTTGTAGATTGTAGGATATAGATTGTAGGATGTAGGTTATAGATTGTAGGATGTAGATTGTAGGATGTAAATTGTAGGATGTAGATTGTAGTGTGTAGGATGTTGGATTTAGAATGTAGGTTGTAGGATGTTGGATGTTGGATGTAGGATGTAGATTGTAGGATGTAGATTGTAGGATGTTGGATGTAGATTGTAGGTTGTAGATTGTAGGATGTAGATTGTAGTGTGTAGGATGTTGGATGTAGGATGCAGGTTGTAGGATGTAGGATGTAGGATGTTGGTTGTAGGATGTAGATTGTAGGATGTTGGTTGTAGGATGTAGGATGTAGATTGTAGTGTGTTGGATGTAGGATGTAGATTGTAGGATGTAGGATGTAGGATGTAGGTTGTAGGTTGTAGGTTGTAGGATGTAGGTTTTAGGATGTAGGATGTCAGTAGTATGATGTAGGATGTAGATGGTTGGTTGTAGGATGTAGGTTGTAGATTGTAGGATATAGATTGTAGGATGTAGGTTATAGATTGTAGGATGTAGATTGTAGGATGTAAATTGTAGGATGTAGATTGTAGTGTGTAGGATGTTGGTTGTAGGATGTAGGATGTAGTTTGTAGTGTGTAGGATGTAGGATTTAGAATGTATGTTGTAAGTTGTAGGATGTTGGATGTAGATTGTAGGATGTAGGATGTAGGATGTAGGTTGTAGGATGTAGATTGTAGGATGTAGATTGTTGGTTGTAGGATGTAGGATGTAGTTTGTAGTGTGTAGGATGTAGGATTTAGAATGTAGGTTGTATGTTGTAGGATGTAAGTTGTAGGATGTTGGATGTAGATTGTAGGATGTAGGATGTAGGTTGTAGGATGTAGATTGTAGGTTGTAGGATGTAGATTGTAGTGTGTAGGATGTAGGATGTTGGATGTAGGTTGTAGGTTGTAGATTTTAGGATGTAGGATGTAGGTTTTAGGATGTAGGATGTCGGTAGTATGATGTAGAATGTAGATTGTAGGATGTTGGATGTAGATTGTAGGATGTAGGTGGTAGGATGTAGGTAGTATGATGTAGAATGTTAGTGGATCAGAGGAGCACCTCAGGGGACACCAGTAGAGTCAGAGTCAGACAACCTGTCTAATAGGGTTACATTACATAGGAGACAGAGAGGGATGGAGAGAGGGAGAGAGAGAGGGAGACAGAGAGGGATGGAGGGAGGGAGAGAGAGAAAGAGGAGAGAGGGATGGAGAGAGGGAGGAGAGAGGGATGGGGGAGAGAGAGGGAGGAGAGAGAGGAATGGGGGAGGGAGAGAGAGAGGGAGGAGAGAGAGGAATGGGGGGAGGGAGAGAGAGAGGGATGGGGGAGAGAGAGAGAGGGATGGAGAGAGGGAGGGGGAGAGAGGGAGGAGAGAGGGATGGGGGAGAGAGAGAGAGGGAGGAGAGAGGGATGGGGGATGGAGAGAGAAAATAATTATACATCACAAAGATGGATGGAGAGAAGGGAAGAAGTAAAAGAGAGGGATGAGACAGAATGAGAAAGAGACAGAAAGATACACTGAATGAAGGAAGACAGCAACGATGCACTCTGGTGTCAGATAAATGACTAGGGAGGAGTGATGGAGAGGGAGAGGAGGGAAGGTGGAGGGAGGCACAGGGGGATGGAGATGGAGAAGAGGGAGGGAGGGTGGAGAGATGGAGAGGCAGAGGATGAAGAGAGGATGAAGAGAGGAGGGAGGGTGGAGGGAGGGAGGGAGGCACAGGGGGATGGAGAGGGAGAGGAGGGAGGGTGGAGGGATGGAGAGGGAGAGGATGCAGAGAGGAGGGAGGGTGGAGGGAGGGTGGGTGGAGGGAGGGTGGAGGGAGGGAGGGTGGAGGGAGGGAGGCACAGGGGGATGGAGAGGGAGAGGAGGAAGGGTCGAGGGTGGAGTGGGAGAGGATGATGAGAGGAGGGAGGGTGGAGGGAGGGTGGAGGGAGGCACAGGGGGATGGAGAGGGAGAAGAGGGAGGGTGTAGGGATGGAGAGGGAGAGGATGAAGAGAGGAGGGAGGGTGGAGGGAGGGTGGGTGGAGGGAGGGTGGAGGGAGGGAGGCACAGGGGGATGGAGAGGGAGAGGATGAAGAGAGGAGGGAGGGTGGAGGGAGGGAGGGTGGAGGGAGGGTGGAGGGAGGGAGAGGGAGAGGATGAAGGGTGGAGGGAGGGTGGAGGGAGGGAGAGGGAGAGGATGAAGAGAGGAGGGAGGTAGGAGGGAGGGTGGAGGGAGGGAGGCACAGGGGGATGGAGAGGGAGAAGAGGGAGGGTATAGGGATGGAGAGGGAGAGGATGAAGAGAGGAGGGAGGGTGGAGGGAGGGTGGAGGGAGGGAGGCACAGGGGGATGGAGAGGGAGAAGAGGGAGGGTGTAGGGATGGAGAGGGAGAGGATGAAGAGAGGAGGGAGGGTGGAGGGAGGGTGGAGGGAGGGAGGGAGGCACAGGGGGATGGAGAGGGAGAAGAGGGAGGGTGTAGGGATGGAGAGGGAGAGGATGAAGAGGAGGTAGGGTGGATGGAGGGTGGAGGGAGGGAGAGGGAGAGGATGAAGAGAGGAGGGAGGGTGGAGGGAGGGAGAGGGAGAGGATGAAGAGAGGAGGGAGGGTGGAGGGAGGGAGGGAGGCACAGGGGGATGGAGAGGGAGAGGAGGGAGGGTGGAGGGATGGAGAGGGAGAGGATGCAGAGAGGAGGGAGGGTGGAGGGAGGGTGGGTGGAGGGAGGGTGGAGGGAGGGAGGGAGAGGGAGAGGAGGGAGGGTGGAGGGTGGAGTGGGAGAGGATGATGAGAGGAGGGAGGGTGGAGGGAGGGTGGAGGGAGGCACAGGGGGATGGAGAGGGAGAAGAGGGAGGGTGTAGGGATGGAGAGGGAGAGGATGAAGAGAGGAGGGAGGGTGGAGGGAGGGTGGGTGGAGGGAGGGTGGAGGGAGGGAGGCACAGGGGGATGGAGAGGGAGAGGATGAAGAGAGGAGGGAGGGTGGAGGGAGGGAGGGTGGAGGGAGGGTGGGGGGAGGGAGAGGGAGAGGAGGAAGAGAGGAGGGAGGGTGGAGGGAGGGAGAGGGAGAGGATGAAGAGAGGAGGGAGGTAGGAGGGAGGGTGGAGGGAGGGAGGCACAGGGGGATGGAGAGGGAGAAGAGGGAGGGTATAGGGAGAGGGAGGCACAGGGGGATGGAGAGGGAGAAGAGGGAGGGTATAGGGATGGAGAGGGAGAGGATGAAGAGAGGAGGGAGGGTGGAGGGAGGGAGGCACAGGGGGATGGAGAGGGAGACGAGGGAGGGTATAGGGATGGAGAGGGAGAGGATGAAGAGAGGAGGGAGGGTGGAGGGAGGGTGGAGGGAGGGAGGCGCAGGGGGATGGAGAGGGAGAAGAGGGAGGGTGTAGGGATGGAGAGGGAGAGGATGAAGAGAGGAGGGAGGGTGGAGGGAGGCACAGGGGGATGGAGAGGGAGAAGAGGGAGGGTGTAGGGATGGAGAGGGAGAGGATGAAGAGAGGAGGGAGGGTGGAGGGAGGGTGGAGGGAGGGTGGAGGGAGGGAGGCACAGGACTATACCGGGTGGTTGCGGAAGTTCCATTGACCAGACTGGAACACATTCAACAAATCTGATCTAACTAAGTGGATATTAGTCAAACTCGTCATGATTGATGTATTGTAACAGGCCCAGAATGTGGTTACTTCAGTCCAATTTGGATATATTTGGCTATTTTCGCTGCATAACATGTACAAGTTGTCCCTTTTCAGGTTTAGAAGAAGTGACTGCTCAATGCTAACTCCTGTTCGTATAGGCTGGTTAACATAGCTAGCATACAGAAATCTGTGGTGGCGGTCAACTTCGTTTATAATTGTCAGGCAGTTGATAGGTGATGATGACCTGGTGTCATCGCACAGAGAGAACGTTTATAAAACACCACACAGAGAGAACGTTTATAAAACACCACCCAGAGAGAACGTTTATAAAACACCACACAGAGAGAACGTTTATAAAACACCACACATAGAGAATGTTTATAAAACACCACCCAGAGAGAACGTTTATAAAACACCACACAGAGAGAACGTTAATAAAACACCACGCAGAGAGAACGTTTATAAAACACCTCACAGAGAGAACGTTTATAAAACACCACACAGAGAGAACGTTTTGAAAACACCACACAGAGAGAACGTTTTGAAAACACCAGGCAGAGAGAACGTTTATAAAACACCACGCAGAGAGAACGTTTATAAAACACCACACAGAGAGAACGTTTATAAAACACCACACAGAGAGAACGTTTATAAAACACCACACAGAGAGAACGTTTATAAAACACCACACAGAGAGAACGTTTATAAAACACCACACAGACAGAACGTTTATAAAACACCACGCAGAGAGAACGTTTATAAAACACCACGCAGAGAGAACGTTTATAAAACACCACACAGAGAGAATGTTTATAAAACACCACACAGAGAGAACATTTATAAAACACCACACAGAGAGAACGTTTATAAAACACCACGCAGAGAAAATGTTTATAAAACACCACGGAGAGAGAACGTTTATAAAACACCACACAGAGAGAACGTTTATAAAACACCACACAGAGAGAACGTTTATAAAACACCACACAGAGAGAACGTTTATAAAACACCACACAGAGAGAACGTTTATAAAACACCACACAGAGAGAACGTTTTGAAAACACCACACAGAGAGAACGTTTTGAAAACACCACACAGAGAGAACGTTTATAAAACACCACACAGAGAGAACGTTTATAAAACACCACACAGAGAGAACGTTTATAAAATACCACACAGAGAGAACGTTTATAAAACACCACGCAGAGAGAACGTTTATAAAACACCACACATAGAGAATGTTTATAAAACACCACACAGAGAGAACGTTTATAAAACACCACACAGAGAGAACGTTAATAAAACACCACGCAGAGAGAACGTTTATAAAACACCACACAGAGAGAACGTTTATAAAACACCACACAGAGAGAACGTTTATGAAACACCACGCAGAGAGAACGTTTATAAAACAACACACAGAGAGAACGTTTACAAAACACCACGCAGAGAGAACGTTTGTAAAACACCACACAGAGAGAACGTTTGTAAAACACCACACAGAGAGAACATTTATAAAACACCACACAGAGAGAACGTTTTGAAAACACCACGCAGAGAGAACGTTTTGAAAACACCACGCAGAGAGAAAGTTCATTAAGTGCGTCGTTGAGGCATAGTGTCGATACTGATAGGATGGAAAGAAAAGCAGTGATGATCTCGGCTCAGCTTTCTCCAATCAAATCTGACCTTAACGTTAGAA
Source organism: Salvelinus alpinus (assembly GCF_045679555.1). NCBI lineage: Eukaryota > Metazoa > Chordata > Actinopteri > Salmoniformes > Salmonidae > Salvelinus > Salvelinus alpinus. Next base: position 56,854,894 of record NC_092098.1, read on the forward strand.
TTATTCCACAATACTGATGACAGATCAGATCCTAGAGAGATATCACCTATTGCTACAAATATTAAGGTGTCTTATTCTAATATTGAACCCTACAATAATGCACTATATCAAGATGATGGATAAAAATCAGGAAATATATTGAGGCAAACATTTGACTGTAGAAAAATAGAAAGAAGAAACAACTCAATTGAATGAAAGATGAATGTACTGCATATAAAAATACATAGACCTATTCTGTCGCGAGGCTGTTTATCTTTTAATGCCCTAATTTAAGTAATCTCTATTCTAATCTGAAGCATCTTTTTATCCTTTGTTGTTTGTTTGTCACAGAGAGAGATAAACACTGTGATTCTATGTTTAGCAGAGATCTGTTCTGAATAAAGGGACGCAGAAAGAGCAAAAAAAAAAGCACTTAGCTGTTCTACGAGTGTTCTGAGGCAGGTGTTATATTACGAGTGGTCTGAGGCAGGTGTTATATTACGAGTGTTCTGAGGCAGGTGTTATATTACGAGTGTTCTGAGGCAGGTGTTATATTACGAGTGGTCTGAGGCAGGTGTTATATTACGAGTGTTCTGATGCAGGTGTTATATTACGAGTGTTCTGATGCAGGTGTTATATTACGAGTGTTCTGATGCAGGTGTTATATTACGAGTGTTCTGAGGCAGGTGTTATATTACGAGTGTTCTGAGGCAGGTGTTATATTACGAGTGTTCTGAGGCAGGTGTTATATTACGAGTGTTCTGAGGCAGGTGTTATATTACGAGTGTTCTGAGGCAGGTGTTATATTACGAGTGTTCTGAGGCAGGTGTTATATTACGAGTGTTCTGAGGCAGGTGTTATATTACGAGTGGTCTGAGGCAGGTGTTATATTACGAGTGTTCTGAGGCAGGTGTTATATTACGAGTGGTCTGAGGCAGGTGTTATATTACGAGTGTTCTGAGGCAGGTGTTATATTACGAGTGGTCTGAGGCAGGTGTTATATTACGAGTGTTCTGAGGCAGGTGTTATATTACGAGTGTTCTGAGGCAGGTGTTATATTACGAGTGGTCTGAGGCAGGTGTTATATTACGAGTGTTCTGAGGCAGGTGTTATATTACGAGTGTTCTGATGCAGGTGTTATATTACGAGTGGTCTGAGGCAGGTGTTATATTACGAGTGTTCTGAGGCAGGTGTTATATTACGAGTGTTCTGAGGCAGGTGTTATATTACGAGTGTTCTGAGGCAGGTGTTATATTACGAGTGGTCTGAGGCAGGTGTTATATTACGAGTGTTCTGAGGCAGGTGTTATATTACGAGTGTTCTGAGGCAGGTGTTATATTACGAGTGGTCTGAGGCAGGTGTTATATTACGAGTGTTCTGAGGCAGGTGTTATATTACGAGTGGTCTGAGGCAGGTGTTATATTACGAGTGTTCTGAGGCAGGTGTTATATTACGAGTGGTCTGAGGCAGGTGTTATATTACGAGTGGTCTGAGGCAGGCGTTAGATTCGAGTGGTCTGAGGCAGGTGTTATATTACGAGTGGTCTGAGGCAGGCGTTAGATTCGAGTGGTCTGAGTCAGGTGTTATATTCGAGTGGTCTGAGGCAGGCGTTATATTACGAGTGGGCCCTAGTATTACCATTAGGGCCAATAGAGGACCATTAGGGCCAATAGAGGACCATTAGGGCCCATAGAGGACCACTAAGGAACATAGAGGACCATTAGGGCCAATAGAGGACCATTAGGGCCCATAGTGGACCATTAGGGCCCATAGAGGACCACTAGGGCCCATAGAGGACCACTAGGGCCCATAGAGGACCACTAGGGCCCATAGAGGACCATTAGGGCCCATAGAGGACCACTAGGGCCCATAGAGGCCCACTAGGGCCCATAGAGGACCATTAGGGCCAATAGAGGACCATTAGGGCCCATAGAGGACCACTAGGGAACATAGAGGACCATTAGGGCCAATAGAGGACCATTAGGGCCCATAGAGGACCACTAGGGACAGAGCCCAGTGTTTGTCTGCTGTACCACTATCTTCCGTTCTGAAAAACAAGTATTTAACCGGAAGACATTATGAACAGTGATGTTTTTATATACAGTATTTATGTTTATCTACAAAGAGTCAGTCTGGAGAACACAGCATGTCTGATGTAGCCATTTGAGTCAGTCTGGAGATCACAGCATGTCTGATGTAGCCATTTGAGTCAGTCTGGAGACCACAGCATGTCTGATGTAGCCATTTGAGTCAGTCTGGAGACCACAGCATGTCTGATGTAGCCATTTGAGTCAGTCTGGAGATCACAGCATGTCTGATGTAGCCATTTGAGTCAGTCTGGAGACCACAGCATGTCTGATGTAGCCATTTGAGTCAGTCTGGAGACCACAGCATGTCTGATGTAGCCATTTGAGTCAGTCTGGAGAACACAGCATGTCTGATGTTAGCCATTTGAGTCAGTCTTTAAAATACAACCACCAACTACTTCTCTGACAGAGTTCAGTATGTCAAATCGAAGGGCCTGTTGTCCAGCTTTAAGCACCAACTTTTTGTTAAAAATAAATATATATAATAATTCCAATAATTCCACTTTCACAATACAGAGTATCTCTCTCTCTCTCTCTCTCTCTCTCTCTCTCTCTCTCTCTCTCTCTCTCTCTCTCTCTCTCTCTCTCTCTCTCTCTCTCTCTCTCTCTCTCTCTCTCTGTCTCTGTCTCAGTATATCAGGTTAGAGTGTCTAGGTGCACACTCAGCTCAACAGCCTTAGCTCTCCGCCACACACACACACACACACACACACACACACACACACACACACACACACACACACACACACACACACACACACACACACACACACACACACACACACACACACACACACACACACACACACACACACACACACAGACACACACACACACACACACACACAGACAACATCTGTCTGTAACAATCTGACGTGAAAGATTAACCCAATTTAGGTCCATTAGTACATTAGTGAGGGGTGAGGAGGGGTAAGGAGGGTAGAGGAGGGGGGAGTATGGGGTGAGGAGGGGGAGGAGAGGGAGTATGAGGTGAGGAGGTGGGATCCTCTCTTCTCCTCTCTTCATGTTTTATTCATAGTCAGGTCAGAAGTAGGGCATCTGAACAACATGTCACATCTGCTCTCATCAACACAAACACACACACACACACACGCACACACACACACACACACACACACACACACACACACACACACACACACACACACACACACACACACACACACACACACACACACACACTACTATCAATGTTTAATCTCTGAAGTAGATGGGTGTGTGTGCACGCATAATAGTATGTGCACGAGCATGTGCATGCATGCGTGTCTGTGTATCCGTGAGTGGATGGATCTAAAGAAGAGCTGGGAGAGGAGATGGGAGAGGAGCTGCAAGAGGTGCTGGGAGAGGAGCTGGGATAGGAGATGGGAGAGGTGCTGGGAGAGGAGCTGCAAGAGGTGCTGGGAGAGGAGCTGGGAGAGGAGATGGGAGAGGTGCTGGGAGAGGAGATGGGAGAGGTGCTGGGAGAGGAGATGGGAGAGGAGCTGCAAGAGGTGCTGGGAGAGGAGCTGGGAGAGGAGATGGGAGAGGTGCTGGGAGAGGAGATGGGAGAGGTGCTGGGAGAGGAGATGGGAGAGGAGCTGGGAGAGGAGATGGGAGAGGTGCTGGGAGAGGAGATGGGAGAGGTGCTGCAAGAGGTGCTGGGAGAGGAGCTGGGAGAGGAGATGGGAGAGGAGCTGGGAGAGGAGATGGGAGAGGAGCTGGGAGAGGAGATGGGAGAGGTGCTGCAAGAGGTGCTGGGAGAGGAGCTGGGAGAGGAGCTGGGAGAGGAGCTGGGAGAGGAGCTGGGAGACGTGCTGGGAGAGGAGCTGGGAGAGGAGCTGGGAGAGGAGATGGGAGAGGAGCTGGGAGAGGAGCTGGGAGACGTGCTGGGAGAGGAGCTGGGAGAGGAGCTGGGAGAGGAGATGGGAGACTACTAAGGATGTCAGGAGACCGTCCACTTATTTGACCTGTTCTTTCCATAATATCGACTTGGTAGACACTAGGGTCTAGGTAGCCTCTACCTTGTCACAACACAACTGATGGGCTCAAACGCATTAAAAAGGAAAGAAATTAACTTTTAACAAGGCACACCTGTTAATTAAAATGCATTCCAGGTGACTACTTCATGAAGCTGGTTGAGAGAATGCCAAGTGTGTGCAAAGCTGTCATCACAGGCAAAGAGTGGCTATTTGAAGAATCTCAAATATGAAGCATATTTTGATTTGTTTAACACTTTTTTGGTTACTACATGATTCCATACGTGTTATTTCATAGTTTTGAAAACGTCACTATTATTCTACAATGTAGAAAATAGTAAATATAAAGAAAAACCCTTGAATGAGTAGATGTTGTAAAACGTTTGACTGGTAGTGTATATGTTAACTACAACCTTCTGTTGCCTTCACTCCCAGCATTCACATTCGGTATTAATACTGTAGTACTCCCCTTTCTCTTCTTTACTCTCCTCTCCTCTTCCTGATCTCCTCTTCCTCATGTCCTCTTCTCCTCTCATCTTCCTGATCTCCTCTTCCTCATGTCCTCATCTCCTCTCCTCTTCCTCCTCTCCTCTTCCTGATTTCCTCTTCCTCATGTCCTCTTCCTCATGTCCCCTTCCGCATGTCCTCTTCTCCTCTCATCTTCCTGATCTCCTCTTCCTCATGTCCTCATCTCCTCGCCTTCTCATCTCCTCTCATCTTCCTCCTCTCCTCATCTCCTCTTCCTCATCTCCTCTTCCTCCACTTCCTCATCTACTTTTCATCCTTGCATCGACTCTTCCTCCTCTCCTCCTCTTCCTCATGTCAACTCTTCCTCCTCTTCCTCCTCTTCCTCATGTCCCCATTTTGGCCTCGCCTCTTCTCCTCTCCTCGCCACTTCTCCTCTCATCTCTCTTCATAGCAGTGCTAGGCCTAGAGGGCAGAGAGAGAAGGAAGGAGGGGGATGGAAGGAGAGGAGGAGGAGGAGGGAGGAGGGGAAGAGGCTGGTCTTTGTAGTGGTTGCCAGATCTGATAAAACCCTGGTCTAGATAGAGGTTTCTATTGGCCAGAGAGACCACCCTAGTAGACAGAGACCACCCTAGTAGACAGAGACCACCCAGAGTAGACAGAGACCACCCAGAGTAGACAGAGACCACCCCAGTAGACAGAGACCACCCAGAGTAGACAGAGACCACCCCAGTAGACAGAGACCACCCAGAGTAGACAGAGACCACCCCAGTAGACAGAGACCACCCATGGTAGACAGAGACCACCCTAGTAGACAGAGACCACCCCAGTAGACAGAGACCACCCATGGTAGACAGAGACCACCCCAGTAGACAGAGACCACCCCAGTAGACAGAGACCACCCATGGTAGACAGAGACCACCCTAGTAGACAGAGACCACCCACAGTAGACAGAGACCACCCCAGTAGACAGAGACCACCCATGGTAGACAGAGACCACCCTAGTAGACAGAGACCACCCCAGTAGACAGAGACCACCCCAGTAGACAGAGACCACCCATGGTAGACAGAGACCACCCTAGTAGACAGAGACCACCCCAGTAGACAGAGACCACCCATGGTAGACAGAGACCACCCCAGTAGACAGAGACCACCCAGAGTAGACAGAGACCACCCCAGTAGACAGAGACCACCCATGGTAGACAGAGACCACCCTAGTAGACAGAGACCACCCAGAGTAGACAGAGACCACCCAGAGTAGACAGAGACCACCCAGAGTAGACAGAGACCATCCTAGTAGACAGAGATGACCCACAGTGGACAGAGACCACCCCAGTAGACAGAGACCACCCCAGTAGACAGAGACCACCCAGAGTAGACAGAGACCACCCTAGTAGACAGAGACCACCCAGAGTAGACAGAGACCACCCTAGTAGACAGAGACCACCCTAGTAGACAGAGATGACCCACAGTGGACAGAGACCACCCCAGTAGACAGAGACCACCCCAGTAGACAGAGACCACCCTAGTAGACAGAGACCACCCTATTAGACAGAGACCACCCAGAGTAGACAGAGACCACCCTAGTAGACAGAGACCACCCCAGTAGACAGAGACCACCCTATTAGACAGAGACCACCCTATTAGACAGAGACCACCCAGAATAGACAGAGACCACCCTAGTAGACAGAGACCACCCAGAGTAGACAGAGACCACCCAAGTAGACAGAGACCACCCCAGTAGACAGAGACCACCCACAGTAGACAGATACCACCCAGAGTAGACAGAGACCACCCCAGTAGACAGAGACCACCCACAGTAGACAGAGACCACCCTAGTAGACAGAGACCACCCTAGTAGACAGAGACCACCCAGAGTAGACAGAGACCACCCTAGTAGACAGAGACCACCCAGAGTAGACAGAGACCACCCTAGTAGACAGAGACCACCCCAGTAGACAGAGACCACCCAGAGTAGACAGAGACCACCCAGAGTAGACAGAGACCACCCAGAGTAGACAGAGACCACTCTAGTAGACAGAGACCACCCACAGTCGACACAGACCACCCCAGTAGACAGAGACCACCCAGAGTAGACATAGACCACCCTAGTAGACAAAGACCACCCTAGTGGACAGAGACCACCCACAGTAGACAGAGACCACCCCAGTAGACAGAGACCACCCATGGTAGACAGAGACCACCCTAGTAGACAAAGACCACCCTAGTGGACAGAGACCACCCCAGTAGACAGAGACCACCCAGAGTAGACAGAGACCACCCCAGTAGACAGAGACCACCCCAGTAGACATAGACCACCCTAGTAGACAGAGATGACCCACAGTCGACACAGACCACCCCAGTCGACAGAGACCACCCCAGTAGACAGAGAACACCCAGAGTAGACAGAGACCACCCTAGTAGACAAAGACCACCCAGAGTAGACAGAGACCACCCTAGTAGACAGAGATGACCCCAGTAGACAGAGACCACCCATGGTAGACAGAGACCACCCTAGTAGACAGAGACCACCCCAGTAGACAGAGACCACCCATGGTAGACAGAGACCACCCCAGTAGACAGAGACCACCCAGAGTAGACAGAGACCACCCCTGTAGACAGAGACCACCCATGGTAGACAGAGACCACCCTAGTAGACAGAGACCACCCAGAGTAGACAGAGACCACCCAGAGTAGACAGAGACCACCCAGAGTAGACAGAGACCATCCTAGTAGACAGAGATGACCCACAGTGGACAGAGACCACCCCAGTAGACAGAGACCACCCCAGTAGACAGAGACCACCCAGAGTAGACAGAGACCACCCTAGTAGACAGAGACCACCCAGAGTAGACAGAGACCACCCTAGTAGACAGAGATGACCCACAGTGGACAGAGACCACCCCAGTAGACAGAGACCACCCCAGTAGACAGAGACCACCCTAGTAGACAGAGACCACCCTATTAGACAGAGACCACCCAGAGTAGACAGAGACCACCCTAGTAGACAGAGACCACCCCAGTAGACAGAGACCACCCTATTAGACAGAGACCACCCTATTAGACAGAGACCACCCAGAATAGACAGAGACCACCCTAGTAGACAGAGACCACCCAGAGTAGACAGAGACCACTCAAGTAGACAGAGACCACCCCAGTAGACAGAGACCACCCACAGTAGACAGATACCACCCACAGTAGACAGAGACCACCCCAGTAGACAGAGACCACCCACAGTAGACAGAGACCACCCTAGTAGACAGAGACCACCCTAGTAGACAGAGACCACCCAGAGTAGACAGAGACCACCCTAGTAGACAGAGACCACCCAGAGTAGACAGAGACCACCCTAGTAGACAGAGACCACCCCAGTAGACAGAGACCACCCAGAGTAGACAGAGACCACCCAGAGTAGACAGAGACCACCCAGAGTAGACAGAGACCACTCTAGTAGACAGAGACCACCCACAGTCGACACAGACCACCCCAGTAGACAGAGAACACCCAGAGTAGACAGAGACCACCCTAGTAGACAAAGACCACCCTAGTGGACAGAGACCACCCACAGTAGACAGAGACCACCCCAGTAGACAGAGACCACCCATGGTAGACAGAGACCACCCTAGTAGACAAAGACCACCCTAGTGGACAGAGACCACCCCAGTAGACAGAGACCACCCAGAGTAGACAGAGACCACCCCAGTAGACAGAGACCACCCCAGTAGACATAGACCACCCTAGTAGACAGAGATGACCCACAGTCGACACAGACCACCCCAGTCGACAGAGACCACCCCAGTAGACAGAGAACACCCAGAGTAGACAGAGACCACCCTAGTAGACAAAGACCACCCAGAGTAGACAGAGACCACCCTAGTAGACAGAGATGACCCACAGTGGACAGAGACCACCCCAGTAGACAGAGACCACCCCAGTAGACAGAGAACACCCAGAGTAGACAGAGACCACCCTAGTAGACAGAGACCACCCCAGTAGACAGAGACCACCCACAGTAGACAGAGACCACCCACAGTAGACAGAGACCACCCCAGTAGACAGAGACCACCCTAGTAGACAGAGACCACCCCAGTAGACAGAGACCACCCCAGTAGACAGAGACCACCCATGGTAGACAGAGACCACCCACAGTAGACAGAGACCACCCACAGTAGACAGAGACCACCCCCACAGACAGAGGCCACCCCCACAGACAGAGGCCACCCCCACAGACAGAGACCACCCGCATAGACAGAGACCACCCTAGTAAACAGAGAACACCCCCACAGACAGAGGCCACCCCCACAGTAGACAGAGACCACTAAAAGGCACCTGTATAATAAAGCATTACATCCATAATCACATTTGAGGTAACTTTTGTGAATGGAGTTTTATAGTTTTGATTGCATTTTGGACATTTGCCCTTCAAGCCTACTGCCGTGTGGAGAGTCCCTGGTTACATTGGCTGCTGCCGTGTGGAGAGTCCCTGGTTACATTGGCTGCTGCCGTGTGGAGAGTCCCTGGTTACATTGGCTGCTGCCGTGTGGAGAGTCCCTGGTTACATTGGCTGCTGCCGTGTACCTGTTCACACAGGCAGCAGTGCTGCGCTTACAATGTGAAGAAATAGCAGAATAGTTTATCAACATTTTAAGCTAAACTTTCTGATCTGTCGCATCAGCCTCATTGCTTTTACATGTTGATGCGAGTTGGTTGTATTATTTGGGCTCTATCGCATCCCACAACTGTCAGAGTATTTTTGGAATATTTATTTATTGAGCAGAAGGACAAATTGACCAATAGAATAGGTCGACTGTTGTACTATGGGGATAGTAGATTGACATAGGCTAGTACTTTTGCTGTTTGTTAGGTCTACTCATCTGGTTGGCTGACGGAAAGTAAATGCGGACAGTTCTTCCATTATCTTCAATATGCACCTCTGAATTGGATACGAGGGATGTGCCCAGGTGCGTCCCCGATGTGTCTGTCTTCACTTGTAGCCGACTTCTTAGCTGAGATGCCTGTGAGAAGGACCGATCATTGGCTCATAATAATGTAGATATCTGAGAGAGCCATGTGAGTGAGAGGTGCTTTGGAGTAAAGCGATTGGCATCAGGGAGAAGGGAATTACAATTATTATATTCAGCCCAAAGGCAAAAGGCATGGATTTTTTTAGGGGACATTATGGCCACACAGGGGGGATGCCGCAGGGAAATTTGAGACGTGGTGAGAATATTATCAAGTGCTTGTCAAATTTGAATGAGAGACTGATGAAGTGTGTACAGCGTTGCGCAAGAAACTGTCTTTCATTCAAACTTTTTTCAAATCATCATTAAAGTCGCAGCCTTAGAATCTACACAACCGTTCAAAAGTTTGGGGTCACTTAGAAATGTCCTTGTTTTTGAAAGAAAAGCACACCAGTCTCAATGTCAACAGTGAAGAGGCGACTCCGGGATACTGGCCTTCTAGGCAGAGTTGCAACGAAAATGCCATATCACAGACTGGAAAATAAAAAGAAAAGATTAAGATGGGCGAAAGAACACAGACACTGGACAGAGGAACTCTGCCTAGAAGGAGTCGCCTCTGTTCAATTGTATTCTTCATACTATAAAATAATATAAAATACATTTTTTATTTTATCTTTATTTAACTAGGCAAGTCAGATAAGAAAAAATCTTATTTTCAATGACGGCCTACGCCGGACCATTTGTGCGCAGCCCTACGGGACTCCCAATCACAGTGATACCACCTGGATTTGAACCAGGGACTGCAGTGACCCCTCTTGCACAGAGACCCAGTGCCTTAGACTGCTGAGCCACCCAGGAGCCCCATGAGGCCATGGAATTCTAAGCCAATCTTGTAATAGAACAGTGCAGCTATTTTATTATTTAATAAGGCAAGTCAATTAAGAACAAATTATTATTTACAATGATGGCCTATCGGGGAACAGTGGGTTAACTGCCTTGTTCAGGGGCAGAACGTCAGACAGATTCGATCTAGCAACCTTTCGGTTACTGGCCCAATGCTCTAACCACTAGGTTACCTGCCACCCCAGATCAGGACCTAACATAAGGACAACTCAAGAGTATTCTGTTCTACTGAAATAGACTACATTTTCTTCATATCATGCTTCTTTAGACCTGTCTAAAATAAATAATGGATTTTTTGTGATGGTGTGGACTATATTACATGGATTTATTAGACTTTATAAAGTGAAGATGTTCCACAGTTCTGCATCAGTGGCCTGTGGGCTGTGTGGAAGACAGGAAATGATACATGTGTTTATGTTAATTAACGGCCAATTACAGTGAAGCCGGCGGACGACATGCCAGCCACAGCCCTGCCCCTACCTACTGACCAATCTGTGATTCCCCCTGTTACAGCCCTGCCCCTACCTACTGACCAATCTGTGATTCCCCCTGTTACAGCCCTGCCCCTACCTCCTGACCATTCTGTGATTCCCCCTGTTACAGCCCTGCCCCTACCTCCTGACCAATCTGTGATTCCCCCTGTTACAGCCCTGCCCCTACCTCCTGACCATTCTGTGATTCATGCCCGCCACAGCCCTAGTGTCAACACTTGTTAATGATGGGCAGCTGGCAAGAAATGTGTCTGTATTTGTCAGCGATTGAGGACATCATTGAGATACAAGAGGCTTCTAAACAGCTTCTGCCTCCAAGCAATAAGACTCCTGAACATCTAGTCAAATGGCGACCCAGACGATTCACATTGCCGCCCCCCCCCCCCCTTTTACACCACTGCTACTCTCTGTTATCATCTATGCATAACCACTTTAGTAACTCCACCTACATGTACATATTATCTCAACTAACCAGTGCCCCCGCACATCGACTCAGTACCGTAACACCCTGTATATAGCCTCCATACTGACTCTGTACCGTAACACTCTGTATATAGCCTCCATACTGACTCAGTACCGTAACACCTTGTATATAGCCTCCATACTGACTCAGTACCGTAACATCCTGTATATAGCCTCCATACTGACTCAGTACCGTAACATCCTGTATATAGCCTCCATACTGACTCAGTACCGTAACATCCTGTATATAGCCTCCATACTGACTCTGTATCGGTACCCCTTGTATATATACAGTAGCGAGGCTATATACAGTAGAGAGGTTATATACAGTAGAGAGGCTATATACAGTAGGGAGGCTATATACAGTAGAGAGGCTATATACAGTAGAGAGGCTATATACAGTAGAGAGGCTATATACAGTAGAGAGGTTATATACAGTAGAGAGGTTATATACAGTAGAGAGGCTATATACAGTAGAGAGGCTATATACAGTAGGGAGGCTATATACAGTAGAGAGGCTATATACAGTAGAGAGGCTATATACAGTAGAGAGGCTATATACAGTAGAGAGGTTATATACAGTAGAGAGGTTATATACAGTAGAGAGGTTATATACAGTAGAGAGGCTATATACAGTAGAGAGGTTATATACAGTAGAGAGGCTATATACAGTAGAGATTCTACTGTAGGAGCAGTAGTGTCTGTAGGAGCAGTAGTGTCTGTAGGAGCAGTAGTGTCTGTAACCATTTTCGTGAATGGGGGAGGTGTACCTGATACACTGAGTGTAAGTATGTGAGATTTAGACATATATTTATATAGTATTACGCATAACTGAACAGTAATCACAAAACATCCACACTGTCTGGCTTTAAAATCCCAATGTATCATTACCATGAGTAATTCTACTGTTAATTAATAGATAAATCTGTCTGGAATGAACACTGTGAGAATAATAACACACACACACACACACACACACACACACACACACACACACACACACACACACACACACACACACACACACACACACACACACACACACACACAGACACACACACACACACACACACAGACACACACACACACACACACACACACACACACACACACACACACACACACACACACACACACAGACACACACACACACACACACACACACACACACACACACACACACACAGACACACACACACACACACACACAGACACACACACACACACACACACACAGACACACAGACACACACAGACACAGACACAGACACAGACACACACACACAGACACACACACACACACACACACACACACACACACACACACACAGACACACACACACACACACACACACACACACACACACACACACACACAGACACACACACACACACACACACACACACACACACACACACACACACACACACAGACACAGACACAGACACACACACACACACAGACACACACACACACACACACACACACACACACACACACACACACACACACACACACACACACACACACACACAGACACACACACACACACACACACAGACACACACAGACACACACACACACACACACACACACACACACACACACACACACACACACACACACACACACACACACAGACACACACACACACACACACACACACACACACACACACACACACACACACACACAGACACACAGACACACACACACACACACACACACACACACACACACACACACACACACACACACACACACACACACAGACACACACACACACACACACACACACACACACACACACACACACACACACACACACACACACACACACAGACACACAGACACACACACACACACACACACACACACACACACACACACAGACACACAGACACACACACACACACACACACACAGACACACAGACACACAGCGATATATTCAACCCGTCAAAATGATCTGCTAGTGAGACATTAATATTCCTCCAGCAGATGTTTTTCTATGGGGAGAAGAATAAAGGGTGTTTACAAAAGGGAGCCAGTTGGAAAGAGAAAAGTAATGGACAGAAAGTGACCCGATACTCACGATGAATTACAATTACCTGACGTGCTACAGAGAGACAGACACACATACCAACACACAAACACACACATACTAACACACCAATCTATTGAAAACTGTTATGAGATTCGCAGAAAAGGTGTGTTTCCATACAAGGACCTGACAGGCATGTTTGTACCACTCTAATGCTACATTTAACATAACTGAACAACATGACGAGAGCTTTCCCAAATGCAGGGAATCATAATGATACACCTCCCATCTCTTTAACTCTCTATCCTTCCTGTCCCTACAGCCCGATATCGCTCCTTTCCTCTGTCACGTGGCATGTGGAGCCTGAGGAGGTAAAGAGAGGACAGGAGATCAGAGATGGAATGTAAAGAGAGGACAGGAGATCAGAGAGGGAAGGTAAAGAGAGGACAGGAGATCAGAGAGGGAAGGTAAAGAGAGGACAGGAGATCAGAGAGGGAAGGTAAAGAGAGGACAGGAGATCAGAGAGGGAAGGTAAAGAGAGGACAGGAGATCAGAGAGGGAAGGTAAAGAGAGGACAGGAGATGGGAGAGGGAAGTTAAAGAGATGACAGGAGATCAGAGAGGGAAGGTAAAGAGAGGACAGGAGATGAGATAGGGAAGGTAAAGAGAGGACAGGAGATCAGAGAGGGAAGGTAAAGAGAGGACAGGAGATCAGAGAGGGAAGGTAAAGAGAGGACAGGAGATCAGAGAGGGAAGGTAAAGAGAGGACAGGAGATCAGAGAGGGAAGGTAAAGAGAGGACAGGAGATGAGATAGGGAAGGTAAAGAGAGGACAGGAGATCAGAGAGGGAAGGTAAAGAGAGGACAGGAGATCAGAGAGGGAAGGTAAAGAGAGGACAGGAGATGAGATAGGGAAGGTAAAGAGAGGACAGGAGATCAGAGATGGAATGTAAAGAGAGGACAGGAGATCAGAGAGGGAAGGTAAAGAGAGGACAGGAGATCAGAGAGGGAAGGTAAAGAGAGGACAGGAGATCAGAGAGGGAAGGTAAAGAGAGGACAGGAGATCAGAGAGGGAAGGTAAAGAGAGGACAGGAGATGAGAGAGGGAAGTTAAAGAGATGACAGGAGATCAGAGAGGGAAGGTAAAGAGAGGACAGGAGATGAGATAGGGAAGGTAAAGAGAGGACAGGAGATCAGAGAGGGAAGGTAAAGAGAGGACAGGAGATCAGAGAGGGAAGGTAAAGAGAGGACAGGAGATCAGAGAGGGAAGGTAAAGAGAGGACAGGAGATCAGAGAGGGAAGGTAAAGAGAGGACAGGAGATGAGATAGGGAAGGTAAAGAGAGGACAGGAGATCAGAGAGGGAAGGTAAAGAGAGGACAGGAGATCAGAGAGGGAAGGTAAAGAGAGGACAGGAGATGAGATAGGGAAGGTAAAGAGAGGACAGGAGATCAGAGATGGAATGTAAAGAGAGGACAGGAGATCAGAGAGGGAAGGTAAAGAGAGGACAGGAGATCAGAGAGGGAAGGTAAAGAGAGGACAGGAGATCAGAGAGGGAAGGTAAAGAGAGGACAGGAGATGAGAGAGGGAAGGTAAAGAGAGGACAGGAGATGAGAGAGGGAAGGTAAAGAGAGGACAGGAGATGAGAGAGGGAAGGTAAAGAGAGGACAGGAGATGAGAGAGGGAAGGTAAAGAGAGGACAGGAGATCAGAGAGGGAAGGTAAAGAGAGGACAGGAGATCAGAGAGGGAAGGTAAAGAGAGGACAGGAGATGAGAGAGGGAAGTTAAAGAGACGACAGGAGATCAGAGAGGGAAGGTAAAGAGAGGACAGGAGATGAGATAGGGAAGGTAAAGAGAGGACAGGAGATCAGAGAGGGAAGGTAAAGAGAGGACAGGAGATCAGAGAGGGAAGGTAAAGAGAGGACAGGAGATCAGAGAGGGAAGGTAAAGAGAGGACAGGAGATCAGAGAGGGAAGGTAAAGAGTGGACAGGAGATGAGATAGGGAAGGTAAAGAGAGGACAGGAGATCAGAGAAGGAAGGTAAAGAGAGGACAGGAGATCAGAGAGGGAAGGTAAAGAGAGGACAGGAGATGAGATAGGGAAGGTAAAGAGAGGACAGGAGATCAGAGATGGAATGTAAAGAGAGGACAGGAGATCAGAGAGGGAAGGTAAAGAGAGGACAGGAGATCAGAGAGGGAAGGTAAAGAGAGGACAGGAGATCAGAGAGGGAAGGTAAAGAGAGGACAGGAGATGAGAGAGGGAAGGTAAAGAGAGGACAGGAGATCAGAGAGGGAAGTTAAAGAGATGACAGGAGATCAGAGAGGGAAGGTAAAGAGAGGACAGGAGATGAGATAGGGAAGGTAAAGAGAGGACAGGAGATCAGAGAGGGAAGGTAAAGAGAGGACAGGAGATCAGAGAGGGAAGGTAAAGAGAGGACAGGAGATCAGAGAGGGAAGGTAAAGAGAGGACAGGAGATCAGAGAGGGAAGGTAAAGAGAGGACAGGAGATGAGATAGGGAAGGTAAAGAGAGGACAGGAGATCAGAGAGGGAAGGTAAAGAGAGGACAGGAGATCAGAGAGGGACGGTAAAGAGAGGACAGGAGATGAGATAGGGAAGGTAAAGAGAGGACAGGAGATCAGAGATGGAATGTAAAGAGAGGACAGGAGATCAGAGAGGGAAGGTAAAGAGAGGACAGGAGATCAGAGAGGGAAGGTAAAGAGAGGACATGAGATCCGAGAGGGAAGGTAAAGAGAGGACAGGAGATGAGAGAGGGAAGGTAAAGAGAGGACAGGAGATGAGAAAGGGAAGGTAAAGAGAGGACAGGAGATGAGAGAGGGAAGGTAAAGAGAGGACAGGAGATGAGAGAGGGAAGGTAAAGAGAGGACAGGAGATCAGAGAGGGAAGGTAAAGAGAGGACAGGAGATCAGAGAGGGAAGGTAAAGAGAGGACAGGAGATGAGAGAGGGAAGTTAAAGAGATGACAGGAGATCAGAGAGGGAAGGTAAAGAGAGGACAGGAGATGAGATAGGGAAGGTAAAGAGAGGACAGGAGATCAGAGAGGGAAGGTAAAGAGAGGACAGGAGATCAGAGAGGGAAGGTAAAGAGAGGACAGGAGATGAGAGAGGGAAGGTAAAGAGAGGACAGGAGATCAGAGAGGGAAGGTAAAGAGAGGACAGGAGATGAGATAGGGAAGGTAAAGAGAGGACAGGAGATCAGAGAGGGAAGGTAAAGAGAGGACAGGAGATCAGAGAGGGAAGGTAAAGAGAGGACAGGAGATGAGATAGGGAAGGTAAAGAGAGGACAGGAGATCAGAGAGGGAAGGTAAAGAGAGGACAGGAGATGAGATAGGGAAGGTAAAGAGAGGACAGGAGATCAGAGAGGGAAGGTAAAGAGAGGACAGGAGATGAGATAGGGAAGGTAAAGAGAGGACAGGAGATCAGAGAGGGAAGGTAAAGAGAGGACAGGAGATCAGAGAGGGAAGGTAAAGAGAAGACAGGAGATGAGATAGGGAAGGTAAAGAGAGGACAGGAGATCAGAGAGGGAAGGTAAAGAGAGGACAGGAGATGAGATAGGGAAGGTAAAGAGAGGACAGGAGATGAGATAGGGAAGGTAAAGAGAGGACAGGACATGAAAGAGGGAAGAGAGGACATAACATGATAAAGGAGAGAGTAGGCCAAGGAAACAGAGAGAGGAGAGAGGGGAGAGAGGGGAATAGAGAGTAGGCCAAGGAAACAGAGAGAGGAGAGAGGGGAGTAGAGAGTAGGCAAAGGAAACAGAGAGCGGAGAGAGAGGAGAGAGGGGAGAGAGGGGAATAGAGAGTAGGCCAAGGAAACAGAGAGAGGAGAGAGGGGAGTAGGGAGTAGGCCAAGGAAACAGAGAGCGGAGAGATAGGAGAGAGGGGAGAGAGGGGAATAGAGAGTAGGCCAAGGAAACAGAGAGAGGAGAGAGGGGAGAGAGGGGAATAGAGAGTAGGCCAAGGAAACAGAGAGAAGAGAGAGGGGAGAGAGGCGAATAGAGAGTAGGGCAAGCAAACAGAGAGAAGAGGAAAGCAGAGAGAAGGCCAAATACAAAAGAGAGGAGAGGAGAGAGGGGAGCAGGGAGCAGGCCAAGGAAACAGAGGAGAGGAGAGAGGGGAGTAGGGAGCAGGCCAAGGAAACAGAGGAGAGGAGAGAGGGGAGTAGGGAGCAGGCCAAGGAAACAGAGGAGAGGGGAGAAGGGAGTAGGGAGCAGGCCAAGGAAACAGAGGAGAGGAGAGAAGGGAGTAGGGAGCAGGCCAAGGAAACAGAGGAGAGGAGAGAGGGGAGTAGGGAGCAGGCCAAGGAAACAGAGGAGAGGAGAGAAGGGAGTAGGGAGCAGGCCAAGGAAACAGAGGAGAGGAGAGAAGGGAGTAGGGAGCAGGCCAAGGAAACAGAGAGGAGGAGAGGAGAGAAGGGAGTAGGGAGCAGGCCAAGAAAACAGAGGAGAGAAGGGAGCAGGGAGCAGGCCAAGGAAACAGAGGAGAGGAGAGAAGGGAGTAGGGAGCAGGCCAAGGAAACAGAGGAGAGGAGAGAAGGGAGTAGGGAGCAGGCCAAGGAAACAGAGGAGAGGAGAGAGGGGAGTAGGGAGCAGGCCAAGGAAACAGAGAGGAGGAGAGGAGAGAAGGGAGTAGGGAGCAGGCCAAGAAAACAGAGGAGAGAAGGGAGCAGGGAGCAGGCCAAGGAAACAGAGGAGAGGAGAGAAGGGAGTAGGGAGCAGGCCAAGGAAACAGAGGAGAGGAGAGAGGGGAGTAGGGAGCAGGCCAAGGAAACAGAGGAGAGGAGAGAGGGGAGCAGGGAGCAGGCCAAGGAAACAGAGGAGAGGGGAGAAGGGAGCAGGGAGCAGGCCAAGGAAACAGAGGAGAGGAGAGAGGGGAGTAGGGAGCAGGACAAGGAAACAGAGGAGAGGAGAGAAGGGAGTAGGGAGCAGGCCAAGGAAACAGAGGAGAGGAGAGAGGGGAGTAGGGAGCAGGCCAAGGAAACAGAGGAGAGGAGAGAGGGGAGTAGGGAGCAGGACAAGGAAACAGAGGAGAGGAGAGAAGGGAGTAGGGAGCAGGCCAAGGAAACAGAGGAGAGGAGAGAAGGGAGTAGGGAGCAGGCCAAGGAAACAGAGGAGAGGAGAGAGGGGAGTAGGGAGCAGGCCAAGAAAACAGAGGAGAGGAGAGAAGGGAGTAGGGAGCAGGCCAAGGAAACAGAGGAGAGGAGAGAAGGGAGTAGGGAGCAGGCCAAGGAAACAGAGAGGAGGAGAGGAGAGAAGGGAGTAGGGAGCAGGCCAAGAAAACAGAGGAGAGAAGGGAGCAGGGAGCAGGCCAAGGAAACAGAGGAGAGGAGAGAAGGGAGTAGGGAGCAGGCCAAGGAAACAGAGGAGAGGAGAGAGGGGAGTAGGGAGCAGGCCAAGGAAACAGAGGAGAGGAGAGAGGGGAGCAGGGAGCAGGCCAAGGAAACAGAGGAGAGGGGAGAAGGGAGCAGGGAGCAGGCCAAGGAAACAGAGGAGAGGAGAGAAGGGAGTAGGGAGCAGGCCAAGGAAACAGAGGAGAGGAGAGAGGGGAGCAGGGAGCAGGCCAAGGAAACAGAGGAAAGGAGAGATGGGAGTAGGGAGTAGGCCAAGGAAACAGAGGGAGAGAAGGGAGTAGGGAGCAGGCCAAGGAAACAGAGGAGAGGAGAGATGGGAGTAGGGAGTAGGCCAAGGAAACAGAGGAGAGTAGAGAAGGGAGTAGGGAGCAGGCCAAGGAAACAGAGGAGAGGAGAGAAGGGAGCAGGGAGCAGGCCAAGGAAACAGAGGAGAGGAAAGAAGGGAGTAGGGAGCAGGCCAAGGAAACAGAGGAGAGGAGAGAAGGAAGTAGGGAGCAGGCCAAGGAAACAGAAAGGAGGAGAGGAGAGAGAGGGGAGGAGAGAGCAGGGAGAGAGGAGAGAGGGGGAGGAGAGAGTAGGGCAGGGAGAGAGGAGAGAGAAGGGAGGAGAGAGTAGGGCAGAGAGAGGAGAGAGGGGGGAGGAGAGTGTAGGGCAGGGAGAGAGGGGAGGAGAGAGTAGGGCAGAGAGAGGAGAGAGGGGGGAGGAGAGAGGAGAGCAGGGAGAGACAGGATAGAGTAGGGCAGGGAGATTGGAGAGAGAGGGGAGGAGAGAGTAGGGCAGAGAGAGGAGAGAGGTGAAAGAAGGACAGAGAGGAGAAGAGAGGGTAGCAGAGAAAGGAGAAAGAAGGGCAGGGAGAGGAGAGAGGAGGGAGTAGGGCAGGGCGTGTATTAATGAATTAGCATGCATGGGTAATCCCTGACAATAGCCAGCTCAGGGAGCAGACTGACACAGAGACACTGAAAGCAGAAGTGAAACCCCACATTATTACCTTTCCATTATACATATTAGCCTTTCTACACCTCTCCATCTCTTTCTGCCTCATCCTCTCTCTCGTCTCCCTCTCTCTCTTTCTGCCTCATCCTCTCTCTCGTCTCCCTCTCTCTCCATCTCTTTCTGCCTCATCCTCTCTCTCGTCTCCCTCTCTTTCTGCCTCATCCTCTCTCTCGTCTCCATCTCTCTCCATCTCTTTCTGCCTCATCCTCTCTCTCGTCTCCCTCTCTCTCTCTCCATCTCTTTCTGCCTCATCCTCTCTCTCGTCTCCATCTCTCTCCATCTCTTTCTGCCTCATCCTCTCTCTCGTCTCCCTCTCTCTCTCTCCCTCTCTTTCTGCCTCATCCTCTCTCTCGTCTCCATCTCTCTCCATCTCTTTCTGCCTCATCCTCTCTCTCGTCTCCCTCTCTCTCTCTCCATCTCTTTCTGCCTCATCCTCTCTCTCGTCTCCCTCTCTCTCCATCTCTTTCTGCCTCATCCTCTCTCTCGTCTCCCTCTCTCTCCATCTCTTTCTGCCTCATCCTCTCTCTCTCGTCTCCCTCTATCTCTCTCTCCATCTCTTTCTGCCTCATCCTCTCTCTCGTCTCCCTCTCTCTCCATCTCTTTCTGCCTCATCCTCTCTCTCTCGTCTCCCTCTATCTCTCTCCTCATCTCTTTCTGCCTCATCCTCTCTCTCTCTCTTTCTACCTCATGCTCTCTCTCGTCTCCATCTCTTTCTGCCTCATCCTCTCTCTCGTCTCCCTCTATCTCTCTCTCATTCTCAGTCTTTGTGGTCTTGTGGAGGAAGGATGATGTTGAGTCTCTCTCTCCCTCCCTCCCTCACACAAACACACCCACACACACACACACACACTATTAACACACTATTACTACACTATTAACACACTATTAACACACTATTAACACACTATTAACACACTATTAATACACTATTAACACACTATTAACACACTATTAACACACTATTAATACAATATTAATACAATATTAACACACTATTAACACACTATTAATACACTATTAAAACCTTTTCTCAATAGGGGGTGCTGTTTACACTTTGTAAAAATTTCTTTCCCAAATTAAACTGCCTCGTACTCAATTCTTGCTCGTACAATATGCATATTATTATTACTATTGGATAGAAAACACTCTCTAGTTTCTAAAACCGTTTGAATTATTTCTCTGAGTGAAACAGAACTCATTCTGCAGCACACTTCCTGTTAGGAAGTGAGATTTCTGAAATCGAGGTCTCTGTTCTAGGGTCAGTTTATAAATTCCCATGTAAGCTATGGGGCTACATGCACTGCATACGCCTTCCCCTAGATGTCAGTAAGCGGTGAGAATTTGAATGGAGTGGATTGCATCATCTGGGGTACTATAAATCCTCTTGGAACGGAAGGTCCGACCTTTTCAACGGGGGGCATGACGCAGGAGGGACATCGCCATGGCGCCCTGAAAAGCTTTCGTTTGAGAAGTTCTATATCTCCGGCTCTGATTTAATTTGATTTTTGTCTTAAAAACTTCATAAGGTAGTTAATTTAAACTGACTTATAGCAGTTTATACCAGTTTATTGCGATTTTCTGGAATTTATTTGTCACGCGCTATCGCATGTTGGACACCTCTCCGGCACATGGCTAGCGTTAGCTGCTAATTCTACAGGACAAGAGGACATCTTTCAACCAAAAGAAGATTGTTCTGGACAAAGGACACCTTGCCCAAGATTCTGATGGAAGCTCATCAAAAAGTAAGAAGTCTTTATGCTGTTAATTCGTATTTATGTTGAAAAAAGTTACACAATAATTCCGCCATTCATTTCGGCACGGTCTCGCTGTAACGCACGCTGTATGCCGTATTAACGTTAATTTAAAAAATCTAACACAGAGGTTGCATTAAGAACTAATGCATCTTTCATTTGCTGTCCAACCTGTATTTTCTTGTCAAGTTTACGATTAGTTATTGATTAGATTAGGTGCCTCTCCAAGATGGCGTCGGACAGATTGCTTGAAGTTTGGCTACAATTCACATTGTATAACCACGATTTGTGCCGCTAAATATGCACATTTTCGAACAAACCCTATATGCATTGTGTAATATGATGTTACAGGACTGTCATCTGATGAAGTATATGAAGGTTAGTAAAAAATTATATATCTTTTGCTGGTTTGTTAGGATCGCTAACATTTGCTGCTGGTAAATGGCTTGTGTTTCTGGCTATTGTGGTAAGCTAATATAATGCTATATTGTGTTTTCGCTGTAAAACACTTAAAAAATCTGAAATATTGGCTGGATTCACAAGATGTTGGTTTTTCATTTGCTGTATGCTGTGTATTTTTCAGAAATGTTTTATGATGAGTATTTAGGTATTTGACGTTGGTCTCTGTAATTATTCTGGCTGCTTCGGCGCTATTTCAGATTGCAGCTGCAATGTAGAACTGTGATTTATACCTGAAATATGCACATTTTTCTAACAAAACATATGCTATACAATAAATATGTTATCAGACTGTCATCTGATGAATTTGTTTCTTGGTTAGTGACTATTTATATCTTTATTTGGTCGAATTTGTGATAGCTACCTATGCAGTAAAAAAATGGTGGGAAAAAAAAGTTGTGTCTTTTGCTATCGTGGTTAGCTAATAGATTTACATATTGTGTGTTCCCTGTAAAACATTTAAAAAATCAGAAATGATGGCTGGATTCACAAGATGTGTATCTTTCATCTGGTGTCTTGGACTTGTGATTTCATGATATTTAGATGCTAGTATTTACTTGTGGCGCTATGCTAGGCTATGCTAGTCAGCTTTTTTACTGATGAGGGTGCTCCCGGATCCGGGATTGTGTGCAACTAGAAGTTAATACAATATTAATACAATATTAATACACTATTAACACACCATCTCGGTTTAGAACAGTGTTCCACAGTTTATATTAATGGTTCACACTTTATAATAGTGTTAGTGTTATAATAGTGATATAATAGTGATATAGTGTTATAATAGTGTTATAGTGTTATATAGTGTTATAATAGTGATATAATAGTGTTATATAGTGTTATAATAGTGTTATAGTGTTATAATAGTGTTATATAGTGTTATAATAGTGTTATATAGTGTTATATAGTGTTATAATAGTGTTATAGTGTTATTATAGTGTTATAGTGTTATATAGTGTTATAATAGTGTTATATAGTGTTATATAGTGTTATAATAGTGATATAATAGAATAAATGTTGTGGATCTTAATGTTTTCTTCATAATCCTGGACTATCGGACCACAATTTTATAACGTTTGCAATCGCAACAAATAATCTACTCAGACCCCAACCAAGGAGCATCAAAAGCTGTGCTATAAATTCTCAGACAACCCAAAGATTCCTTGATGCCCTTCCAGACTCCTTCTGCCTACCCAAGGACATCAGAGGACAAAGATCAGTTAACCACCTGACTGAGGAACTCAATTAAACCTTGCGCAATACCCTAGATGCAGTTGCACCCCTAAAAACTAAAAACATTTGTCATAAGAAACTTTCTCCCTGGTTTACAGAAAATACCCGAGCTCTGAAGCAAGCTTCCAGAAAATTGGAACGGAAATGGCACCACACCAAACTGGAAGTCTTCTGACTAGCTTGGAAAGACAGTACCGTGCAGTATCGAAGAGCCCTCACTGCTGCTCGATCATCCTATTTTTCCAACTTAATTGAGGAGAATAAGAACAATCCAAAATGTATTTTTGATACTGTAGCAAAGCTAACTAAAAAGCAACATTCCCCAAGAGAGGATGGCTTTCACTTCAGCAGTAATAAATTCATGAACTTCTTTGATGAAAAGATCATGATCATTAGAAAGCAAATTACGGACTCCTCTTTAAATCTGCGTATTCCTCCAAAGCTCAGTTGTCCTGAGTCTGCACAACTCTGCCAGGACCTAGGATCAAGAGAGACACTTAAGTATTTTAGTACTATACCTCTTGACACAATGATGAAAATAATCATGGCCTCTAAACCTTCAAGCTGCATACTGGACCCTATTCCAACTAAACTACTGAAAGAGCTGCTTCCTGTGCTTGGCCCTCCTATGTTGAACATAATAAACGGCTCTCTATCCACCGGATGTGTACCAAACTCACTAAAAGTGGCAGTAATAAAGCCTCTCTTGAAAAAGACAAACCTTGACCCAGAAAATATACAATAATTATCGGCCTATATCGAATCTCCCATTCCTTTCAAAAAAAATTGAAAAAGCTGTTGCGTAGCGACTCACTGCCTTCCTGAAGACAAACAATGTATACGAATTGCTTCAGCCTGGTTTTAGACCCAATCACAGCACTGAGACTGCACTTGTGAAGGTGGTAAATGACCTTTTAATGGCGTCAGACCGAGGCTCTGCATCTGTCCTCGTGCTACTAGACCTTAGTGCTGCCTTTGATACCATCGATCACCACATTCTTTTGGAGAGATTGGAAACCCAAATTGGTCTACACGGACAAGTTCTGGCCTGGTTTAGATCTTATCTGTCGAAAAGATATCAGTTTGTCTCTGTGAATGGTTTGTCCTCTGACAAATCAACTGTACATTTCGGTGTTCCTCAAGGTTCCGTTTTAGGACCACTATTGTTTTCACTATATATTCTACCTCTTGGGGATGTCATTCGAAAACATAATGTTAAACGGGTGTCCTGATTGTCTGTGGTCACTAAACATCGCATGGCACTTATCATACGAGTAGGGGTGTTAACCCCAGTGTCCTGACTCTCTGTGGTTAGAGTAGGGGTGTTAACCCCAGTGTCCTGACTCTCTGTGGTTAGAGTAGGGGTGTTAACCCTGGTGTCCTGACTAAATTCCCAATCTGGCCCTCAAACCATCATGGTCACCTAATCATCCCCAGCTTCCATTCATCTCCTCTCCCCTGTAACTATTCCCCAGGTTGTTGCTGTAAATGAGAACGTGTTCTCAGTAAAATAAGGAAGTAGACTCCTGACCTCTGTGTGTTTGAGAGAGATATGAACGTAAACCATGGCAACAAAGTGGCAAATTGGTAGTTGTGCTTTAAAAACCTTTATTTTGACATTTACCGTACCTGCTCTTAGACACACACGCCAACACACACACACACACACACACACACACACACACACACACACACACACACACACACACACACACACACACACACACACACACACACACACACACACACACACACACACACACACACACACACTCAGCAGGATGTCAGGAGACACAGTAGTGTGTTGTGGTTGAGTCAGGACACTCTAATAGAATAACAGTCTTCAACTGCCTTGACTACCTGAGGTTATTCAACCCTATCCACAACCTTAAATCAACCAATAGGAAGTAATACCTGAGGTTAATCAACCCTATCCCCAACCTTAAATCAACCAATAGGAAGTAATACCTGAGGTTATTCAACCCTATCCCCAACCTTAAATCAACCAATAGGAAGTAATACCTGAGGTTAATCAACCCTATCCCCAACCTTAAATCAACCAATAGGAAGTAATACCTGAGGTTATTCAACCCTATCCACAACCTTAAATCAACCAATAGGAAGTAATACCTGAGGTTATTCAACCCTATCCACAACCTTAAATCAACCAATAGGAAGTAATACCTGAGGTTATTCAACCCTATCCCCAACCTTAAATCAACCAATAGGAAGTAAAACCTGAGGTTATTCAACCCTATCCACAACCTTAAATCAACCAATAGGAAGTAATACCTGAGGTATTAAGAAGAACACAGACACTCTTCACTGTTGATGTTGAGACTGGTGTTTTGCGGGTACTATTTAATGAAGCTGCCAGTTGAGGACTTGTGAGGCCAGTTGTGAAAGTCCCAATGCAAAGTTACTCCTCACTTGTATATTTATTACATAAAATCAGAATAACGAAGAATGCCGAAGTCTTGTCGGAAAATGTTTTACTGGGATGTGATGTAACATGGAGGACTGGGCAAGCCAGCCTATTCCCTATAATTTAAATTCCAACAGAAATAACTTCAATTTAAATCAAATTGTTTACCTCATGACTACTGGTTTCAATAAAATGTTGCTAGCCAACAAGCCTGTTAATGTTAGCCCTATTAGCCTGTTAATGTTAGCCCTATTAGCCTGTTAATGTTAGCCCTATTAGCCTGTTAATGTTAGCCCTATTAGCCTGTTAATGTTAGCCCTATTAACCTGTTAATGTTAGCCCTATTAGCCTGTTAATGTTAGCCCTATTAGCCTGTTAATGTTAGCCCTATTAGCCTGTAATGTTAGCCCTATTCGCCTGTTAATGTTACCCCTATTAGCCTGTAATGTTAGCCCTATTAGCCTGTTAATGTTACCCCTATTAGCCTGTTAATGTTAGCCCTATTAGCCTGTAATGTTAGCCCTATTAGCCTGTTAATGTTAGCCCTATTAGCCTGTTAATGTTAGCCCTACCGGCCTGCTAAGTAAAACAAAGTTTGTTTTACCAGTTAACAAAGAATGTTAAATAGCTATATGTGGTTACCTTAGCCAAGAACCTAGCCAGCCAGCTAATCAGTTATTAGCCTTGCAAAGTCTAGCCAACCACCACTGTTACAGACCAGTAAGAACACAACTAAAACATAATTGTAGATCAAAAGCAGAGAGAACAGAGACTTACAGATTGACGGCTGGGGCCCATCAGCTGGTACAACTGTTAAAAAGAGTGCAGACTGAGTTAGCCACCAAAGCAAGGGGGAAGCGGGTGCTTCACCGGGGTGAGGGAGAGTCAGGGAAATCCAAAAGCTAGCTATGTGGTGAGAAAAATCCTAAATAAATAGATTCTAGACATCCGTTAGACAGAGCGTTAGCAATAAGCAAAGGTGAAAAAAGATACAACACTCTGCTGTAGCCAAATTCTCAGACAACAAAAAAGGAGAACAGACAAGGTACAACACTATTAGAACGAGCAGGTATGATTTTATCCTTCATATTGAGCCCACGGCAAGAAGGCCTGCCGTGCTGACGGCTTCCTACTAGATAACACAGCCACAATGTCTGTGAAGCGGATGCTAACGTTAGCCAGCTAGCTACCGAGCTAGCATACAAACTCATTAGCACAGAGTAGATTCTCCATACGACTTTGAGATAGTGCAAACGGAAGTAAGATCATAAATATGTAGTAACCCAAAAAGCATAACTATGTTTGTACTTGTAGATGGTGACTACAACTAAGTCACTAAGTCTTTAACCACACTGGTTGCATTGTTGAGTAAACAACTCCTGCTTCCTAATCATTATAAGTATATTTTAGCAATTACATTTACTCCTTAAAAGGTATATTTAAAAAGAGATACTTTTATACTTTTGATCAAGTAGAATTTTACTGGGTTACTGTCAGTTGAGTAATTTTATATGAAGGTATTTTAGAAAAAATTTTTTTGGGGGGTGTCTTTACTTTGACTCAGTAAAACAATTGGGTCCATTTTCCACCACGGGATTAAGTGGACTAAAGGATGTCTATATGGGTGAACCCTCCCATGGAAAAGGCATTAGCAGCCCTGCAGTGTAATTGCAGTGACTAGTGAATATGAATGAACTGTGGTCTATCGATCTGTCTGCCATGTGCTGAGGAACAGAGGGACTGAAGAGAAACAAAAGAAAAGAGAAACACAAGGGACAGAAGGAAGAAAATTAAGAAATGGGACAGCAGAATGTCTCCCCATTTAGACAGCAGAATGTCTCCCCCTTTAGACAGGAGAATGTCTCCCCCTTTAGACAGCAGAATGTATCCCCCTTTAGACAACAGAATGTATCCCCCTTTAGACAGCAGAATGTATCCCCCTTTAGACAGCAGAATGTATCCCCTTTAGACAGCAGAATGTATCCCCCTTTAGACAGCAGAATGTCTCCCCCTTTAGACAGGAGAATGTATCCCCTTTAGACAGCAGAATGTATCCCCCTTTAGACAGCAGAATGTATCCCCCTTTAGACAGCAGAATGTATCCCCCTTTAGACAGCAGAATGTATCCCCTTTAGACAGCAGAATGTCTCCCCCTTTAGACAGCAGAATGTATCCCCTTTAGACAGCAGAATGTATCCCCTTTAGACAGCAGAAGGTATCCCCCTTTAGACAACAGAATGTCTCCCCCTTTAGACAGCAGAATGTCTCCCCCTTTAGACAGCAGAATGTCTCCCCCTTTAGACAACAGAATGTATCCCCTTTAGACAGCAGAATGTATCCCCTTTAGACAGCAGAATGTATCCCCCTTTAGACAACAGAATGTCTCCCCCTTTAAGACAGCAGAATGTCTCCCCCTTTAGACAGCAGAATGTCTCCCCCTTTAGACAGCAGAATGTATCCCCCTTTAGACAGCAGAATGTATCCCCCTTTAGACAGCAGAATGTATCCCCCTTTAGACAGCAGAATGTCTCCCCCTTTAGACAGCAGAATGTATCCCCCTTTAGACAGCAGAATGTATCCCCTTTAGACAGCAGAATGTATCCCCCTTTAGACAGCAGAATATATCCCCTTTAGACAGCAGAATGTATCCCCCCTTTAGACAGCAGAATGTCTCCCCCTTTAGACAGCAGATTGTATCCCCCTTTAGACAGCAGAATGTCTCCCCCTTTAGACAGCAGAATGTATCCCCCTTTAGACAGCAGAATGTATCCCCTTTAAGACAGCAGAATGTATCCCCCTTTAGACAGCAGATTGTATCCCCTTTAGAGAGCAGAATGTATCCCCCTTTAGACAGGAGAATGACTCCCCCTGTAGACAGCAGAATGTCTCCCCCTTTAGACAGCAGAATGTCTCCCCCTTTAGACAGGAGAATGTATCCCCCTTTAGACAGCAGAATGTCTCCCCCTTTAGACAGCAGAATGTCTCCCCCTTTAGACAGCAGAATGTCTCCCCCTTTAGACAGCAGAATGTCTCCCCCTTTAGACAGCAGAATGTATCCCCTTTAGACAGCAGAATGTCTCCCCCTTTAGACAGCAGAATGTCTCCCCCATTAGACAGCAGAATGTATCCCCATTTAGACAGCAGAATGTCTCCCCCTTTAGACAGCAGAATGTATCCCCCTTTAGACAGCAGAATGTATCCCCTTTAGACAGCAGAATGTCTCCCCTTTAGACAGCAGAATGTATCCCCCTTTAGACAGCAGAATGTATACCCTTTAGACAGCAGAATGTATCCCCCTTTAGACAGCAGAATGTATCCCCCTTTAGACAGCAGAATGTATCCCCTTTAGACAGCAGAATGTCTCCCCCTTTAGACAGCAGAATGTATCCCCTTTAGACAGCAGAATGTATCCCCTTTAGACAGCAGAATGTATCCCCCTTTAGACAGCAGAATGTATCCCCCTTTAGACAGCAGAATGTATCCCCTTTAGACAGCAGAATGTATCCCCTTTAGACAGCAGAATGTATCCCCCTTTAGACAGCAGAATGTATCCCCTTTAGACAGCAGAATGTATCCCCCCTTTAGACAGCAGAATGTCCCCCCTTTAGACAGCAGAATGTATCCCCTTTAGACAGCAGAATGTCTCCCCCTTTAGACAGCAGAATGTCTCCCCCTTTAGACAGCAGAATGTATCCCCCTTTAGACAGCAGAATGTATCCCCCTTTAGACAGCAGAATGTCTCCCCCTTTAGACAGCAGAATGTCTCCCCTTTAGACAGCAGAATGTCTCCCCCTTTAGACAGCAGAATGTCTCCCCCTTTAGACAGCAGAATGTATCCCCTTTAGACAGCAGAATGTATCCCCTTTAGACAGCAGAATGTCTCCCCCTTTAGACAGCAGAATGTCTCCCCCATTAGACAGCAGAATGTCTCCCCCTTTAGACAGCAGAATGTCTCCCCCTTTAGACAGCAGAATGTATCCCCCTTTAGACAGCAGAATGTATCCCCTTTAGACAGCAGAATGTATCCCCCTTTAGACAGCAGAATGTATCCCCCTTTAGACAGCAGAATGTATCCCCCTTTAGACAGCAGAATGTATCCCCTTTAGACAGCAGAATGTCTCCCCCTTTAGACAGCAGAATGTATCCCCTTTAGACAGCAGAATGTCTCCCCCTTTAGACAGCAGAATGTATCCCCTTTAGACAGCAGAATGTCTCCCCCTTTAGACAGCAGAATGTCTCCCCCTTTAGACAGCAGAATGTATCCCCTTTAGACAGCAGAATGTCTCCCCCTTTAGACAGCAGAATGTCTCCCCCTTTAGACAGCAGAATGTATCCCCCTTTAGACAGCAGAATGTCTCCCCCTTTAGACAGCAGAATGTCTCCCCCTTTAGACAGCAGAATGTATCCCCTTTAGACAGCAGAATGTCTCCCCCTTTAGACAGCAGAATGTCTCCCCCTTTAGACAGCAGAATGTCTCCCCCTTTAGACAGCAGAGTGTATCCCCTTTAGACAGCAGAATGTATCCCCCTTTAGACAGCAGAATGTCTCCCCCTTTAGACAGCAGAATGTATCCCCTTTAGACAGCAGAATGTCTCCCCCTTTAGACAGCAGAATGTCTCCCCCATTAGACAGCAGAATGTATCCCCATTTAGACAGCAGAATGTCTCCCCCTTTAGACAGCAGAATGTATCCCCCTTTAGACAGCAGAATGTATCCCCTTTAGACAGCAGAATGTCTCCCCTTTAGACAGCAGAATGTATCCCCCTTTAGACAGCAGAATGTATCCCCTTTAGACAGCAGAATGTATCCCCCTTTAGACAGCAGAATGTATCCCCCTTTAGACAGCAGAATGTATCCCCTTTAGACAGCAGAATGTCTCCCCCTTTAGACAGCAGAATGTATCCCCTTTAGACAGCAGAATGTATCCCCTTTAGACAGCAGAATGTCTCCCCCTTTAGACAGCAGAATGTCTCCCCCATTAGACAGCAGAATGTCTCCCCCTTTAGACAGCAGAATGTCTCCCCCTTTAGACAGCAGAATGTATCCCCCTTTAGACAGCAGAATGTATCCCCTTTAGACAGCAGAATGTATCCCCTTTAGACAGCAGAATGTCTCCCCCTTTAGACAGCAGAATGTATCCCCCTTTAGACAGCAGAATGTATCCCCCTTTAGACAGCAGAATGTATCCCCCTTTAGACAGCAGAATGTATCCCCTTTAGACAGCAGAATGTATCCCCCTTTAGACAGCAGAATGTATCCCCCTTTAGACAGCAGAATGTATCCCCCTTTAGACAGGAGAATGTCTCCCCCTTTAGACAGCAGAATGTATCCCCTTTAGACAGCAGAATGTATCCCCCTTTAAGACAGCAGAATGACTCCCCCTTTAGACAGCAGAATGTATCCCCCTTTAAGACAGCAGAATGTCTCCCCCTTTAGACAGCAGAATATATCCCCTTTAGACAGCAGAATGTATCCCCCTTTAGACAGCAGAATGTATCCCCCTTTAAGACAGCAGAATGACTCCCCCTTTAGACAGCAGAATGTATCCCCCTTTAAGACAGCAGAATGACTCCCCCTTTAGACAGCAGAATGTATCCCCCTTTAGACAGGAGAATGTCTCCCCCTTTAGACAGCAGAATGTCTCCCCCTTTAGACAGCAGAATGTATCCCCCTTTAGACAGCAGAATGTATCCCCCTTTAGACAGCAGAATGTATCCCCCTTTAGACAGCAGAATGTATCCCCTTTAGACAGCAGAATGTATCCCCCTTTAGATAGCAGAATGTATCCCCTTTAGACAGCAGAATGTCTCCCCCTTTAAGACAGCAGAATGTCTCCCCCTTTAGACAGCAGAATGTATCCCCCTTTAGACAGCAGAATGTATCCCCTTTAGACAGCAGAATGTCTCCCCTTTAGACAGCAGAATGTCTCCCCCTTTAGACAGCAGAATGTCTCCCCCTTTAAGACAGCAGAATGTCTCCCCTTTAGACAGCAGAATGTCTCCCCCTTTAGACAGCAGAATGTCTCCCCCTTTAAGACAGCAGAATGTCTCCCCCTTTAGACAGCAGAATGTCTCCCCCTTTAGACAGCAGAATGTATCCCCCTTTAGACAGCAGAATGTATCCCCCTTTAGACAGCAGAATGTCTCCCCCTTTAGACAGCAGAATGTATCCCCTTTAGACAGCAGAATGTCTCCCCTTTAGACAGCAGAATGTCTCCCCCTTTAGACAGCAGAATGTCTCCCCCTTTAAGACAGCAGAATGTCTCCCCCTTTAGACAGCAGAATGTATCCCCTTTAGACAGCAGATTGTATCCCCCTTTAGACAGCAGAATGTATCCCCCTTTAGACAGCAGAATGTCTCCCCCTTTAGACAGCAGAATGTCTCCCCCTTTAGACAGCAGAATGTATCCCCCTTTAGACAGCAGAATGTCTCCCCCTTTAAGACAGCAGAATGTCTCCCCTTTAGACAGCAGAATGTCTCCCCTTTAGACAGCAGAATGTCTCCCCTTTAGACAGCAGAATGTCTCCCCCTTTAGACAGCAGAATGTCTCCCCTTTAGACAGCAGAATGTCTCCCCCTTTAGACAGCAGAATGTATCCCCCTTTAGACAGCAGAATGTCTCCCCCTTTAGACAGCAGAATGTATCCCCTTTAGACAGCAGAATGTATCCCCCTTTAGACAGCAGAATGTCTCCCCTTTAGACAGCAGAATGTCTCCCCCTTTAGACAGCAGAATGTATCCCCCTTTAGACAGCAGAATGTCTCCCCCTTTAAGACAGCAGAATGTATCCCCTTTAGACAACAGAATGTCTCCCCCTTTAAGACAGCAGAATGTATCCCCCTTTAGACAACAGAATGTCTCCCCCTTTAAGACAGCAGAATGTCTCCCCTTTAGACAGCAGAATGTATCCCCCTTTAGACAGCAGAATGTCTCCCCCTTTAAGACAGCAGAATGTCTCCCCTTTAGACAGCAGAATGTATCCCCCTTTAGACAGCAGAATGTCTCCCCCTTTAAGACAGCAGAATGTCTCCCCCTTTAGACAGCAGAATGTATCCCCCTTTAAGACAGCAGAATGTCTCCCCCTTTAAGACAGCAGAATGTCTCCCCTTTAGACAGCAGAATGTCTCCCCCTTTAAGACAGCAGAATGTCTCCCCCTTTAGACAGCAGAATGTATCCCCTTTAGACAGCAGAATGTCTCCCCCTTTAGACAGCAGAATGTCTCCCCCTTTAGACAACAGAATGTCTCCCCCTTTAGACAGCAGAATGTATCCCCTTTAGACAGCAGAATGTATCCCCTTTAGACAGCAGAATGTCTCCCCCTTTAGACAGCAGAATGTATCCCCCTTTAGACAACAGAATGTATCCCCTTTAGACAGCAGAATGTCTCCCCCTTTAGACAGCAGAATGTATCCCCTTTAGACAGCAGAATGTATCCCCCTTTAGACAACAGAATGTATCCCCTTTAGACAGCAGAATGTCTCCCCCTTTAGACAGCAGAATGTCTCCCCCTTTAGACAGCAGAATGTCTCCCCCTTTAGACAGCAGAATGTCTCCCCCTTTAGACAGCAGAATGTATCCCCCTTTAGACAGCAGAATGTATCCCCCTTTAGACAACAGAATGTATCCCCTTTAGACAACAGAATGTCTCCCCCTTTAGACAGCAGAATGTCTCCCCCTTTAGACAGCAGAATGTCTCCCCCTTTAGACAGCAGAATGTCTCCCCCTTTAGACAGCAGAATGTATCCCCCTTTAGACAGCAGAATGTATCCCCTTTAGACAGCAGAATGTCTCCCCCTTTAAGACAGCAGATTGTCTCCCCCTTTAGACAGCAGAATGTCTCCCCCTTTAGACAGCAGAATGTATCCCATTTAGACAGCAGAATGTATCCCCTTTAGACAGCAGAATGTCTCCCCCTTTAGACAGCAGAATGTATCCCCTTTAGACAGCAGAATGTATCCCCTTTAGACAGCAGAATGTCTCCCCCTTTAGACAGCAGAATGTATCCCCTTTAGACAGCAGAATGTATCCCCCTTTAGACAGCAGAATGTCTCCCCCTTTAGACAGCAGAATGTCTCCCCTATAGACAGCAGAATGTCTCCCCCTTTAGACAGCAGAATGTATCCCCCATTAGACAGCAGAATGTATCCCCCTTTAGACAGCAGAATGTATCCCCCTTTAGACAGCAGAATGTCTCCCCCTTTAGACAGCAGAATGTCTCCCCCTTTAGACAGCAGAATGTCTCCCCCTTTAGACAGCAGAATGTCTCCCCCTTTAGACAGCAGAATGTATCCCCTTTAGACAGCAGAATGTATCCCCCTTTAGACAGCAGAATGTCTCCCCCTTTAGACAGCAGAATGTCTCCCCTTTAGACAGCAGAATGTCTCCCCCTTTAGACAGCAGAATGTCTCCCCTTTAGACAGCAGAATGTCTCCCCCTTTAGACAGCAGAATGTATCCCCCATTAGACAGCAGAATGTATCCCCCTTTAGACAGCAGAATGTATCCCCCTTTAGACAACAGAATGTATCCCCTTTAGACAACAGAATGTCTCCCCCTTTAGACAGCAGAATGTCTCCCCCTTTAGACAGCAGAATGTCTCCCCTTTAGACAGCAGAATGTCTCCCCCTTTAGACAGCAGAATGTATCCCCCATTAGACAGCAGAATGTCTCCCCCTTTAGACAGCAGAATGTATCCCCCTTTAGACAGCAGAATGTATCCCCCTTTAGACAACAGAATGTATCCCCTTTAGACAACAGAATGTCTCCCCCTTTAGACAGCAGAATGTCTCCCCCTTTAGACAGCAGAATGTCTCCCCCTTTAGACAGCAGAATGTCTCCCCCTTTAGACAGCAGAATGTATCCCCCTTTAGACAGCAGAATGTATCCCCTTTAGACAGCAGAATGTCTCCCCCTTTAAGACAGCAGATTGTCTCCCCCTTTAGACAGCAGAATGTCTCCCCCTTTAGACAGCAGAATGTATCCCATTTAGACAGCAGAATGTATCCCCTTTAGACAGCAGAATGTCTCCCCCTTTAGACAGCAGAATGTATCCCCTTTAGACAGCAGAATGTATCCCCTTTAGACAGCAGAATGTCTCCCCCTTTAGACAGCAGAATGTATCCCCTTTAGACAGCAGAATGTATCCCCCTTTAGACAGCAGAATGTCTCCCCCTTTAGACAGCAGAATGTCTCCCCTTTAGACAGCAGAATGTCTCCCCCTTTAGACAGCAGAATGTATCCCCCATTAGACAGCAGAATGTATCCCCCTTTAGACAGCAGAATGTATCCCCCTTTAGACAGCAGAATGTCTCCCCCTTTAGACAGCAGAATGTCTCCCCCTTTAGACAGCAGAATGTCTCCCCCTTTAGACAGCAGAATGTCTCCCCCTTTAGACAGCAGAATGTATCCCCTTTAGACAGCAGAATGTATCCCCCTTTAGACAGCAGAATGTCTCCCCCTTTAGACAGCAGAATGTCTCCCCTTTAGACAGCAGAATGTCTCCCCCTTTAGACAGCAGAATGTCTCCCCTTTAGACAGCAGAATGTCTCCCCCTTTAGACAGCAGAATGTATCCCCCATTAGACAGCAGAATGTATCCCCCTTTAGACAGCAGAATGTATCCCCTTTAGACAGCAGAATGTATCCCCCATTAGACAGCAGAATGTATCCCCCTTTAGACAGCAGAATGTATCCCCTTTAGACAGCAGAATGTCTCCCCCTTTAGACAGCAGAATGTCTCCCCCTTTAGACAGCAGAATGTCTCCCCCTTTAGACAGCAGAATGTCTCCCCCTTTAGACAGCAGAATGTCTCCCCCTTTAGACAGCAGAATGTATCCCCTTTAGACAGCAGAATGTCTCCCCCTTTAGACAGCAGAATGTCTCCCCCTTTAGACAGCAGAATGTCTCCCCCTTTAGACAGCAGAATGTCTCCCCTTTAGACAGCAGAATGTCTCCCCCTTTAGACAGCAGAATGTATCCCCTTTAGACAGCAGAATGTCTCCCCTTTAGACAGCAGAATGTCTCCCCCTTTAGACAGCAGAATGTCTCCCCCTTTAGACAGCAGAATGTCTCCCCTTTAGACAGCAGAATGTATCCCCTTTAGACAGCAGAATGTATCCCCCTTTAAGACAGGAGAATGTCTCCCCCTTTAAGACAGCAGAATGTATCCCCCTTTAGACAGCAGAATGTCTCCCCCTTTAGACAGCAGAATGTCTCCCCCTTTAAGACAGCAGAATGTATCCCCCTTTAGACAGCAGAATGTCTACCCCTTTAAGACAGCAGAATGTATCCCCCTTTACACATCCTCTTCCTCTCTCACACACACTTACACACAGTGGGAGCAGAGTCTATGTGTGTGTGTGTCTAGGGAAAGCTGCTCTGTGATCATTTAATAGCCCTGGCTCCTGACAGGCTCTCAGCTCGTCAGCCTGTGTCACTACCAAAGCTGACCCCGAGGAGACATTTTAAACATGCATGGCTATACAGTGTGTCTGTAGTTGCACACAACCTGGGAAAGACTGCCACTGTGGATGTAGAGAGCAACGCTGTATAGCCTGGGAAAGGGAGGTGGGGAAGACTGCCACTGTGGATGTAGAGAGCAACGCTGTATAGCCTGGGAAAGGGAGGTGGGGAAGACTGCCACTGTGGATGTAGAGAGCAACGCTGTATAGCCTGGGAAAGGGAGGCTGGGGGAAGACTGCCACTGTGGACGTAGAGAGCAACGCTGTATAGCCTGGGAAAGGGAGGCTGGGGAAGACTGCCACTGTGGATGTAGAGAGCAACGCTGTATAGCCTGGGAAAGGGAGGCTGGGGGAAGACTGCCACTGTGGATGTAGAGAGCAACGCTGTATAGCCTGGGAAAGGGAGGCTGGGGAAGACTGCCACTGTGGATGTTGAGAGCAACGCTGTATAGCCTGGGAAAGGGAGGTGGGGAAGACTGCCACTGTGGATGTAGAGAGCAGCGCTGTATAGCCTGGGAAAGGGAGGCTGGGGAAGACTGCCACTGTGGATGTAGAGAGCAACGCTGTATAGCCTGGGAAAGGGAGGCTGGGGAAAGACTGCCACTGTGGATGTAGAGAGCAACGCTGTATAGCCTGGGAAAGGGAGGTGGGGAAGACTGCCACTGTGGATGTAGAGAGCAACGCTGTATAGCCTGGGAAAGGGAGGCTGGGGGAAGACTATCACTGTGGATGTAGAGAGCAACGCTGTATAGCCTGGGAAAGGGAGGCTGGGGGAAGACTGCCACTGTGGATGTAGAGAGCAACGCTGTATAGCCTGGGAAAGGGAGGCTGGGGGAAGACTGCCACTGTGTACGATGAGAGCAACGCTGTATAGCCTGGGAAAGGGAGGCTGGGGGAAGACTGCCACTGTGGATGATGAGACCCACAAAGTCTCTCTCTCTCTCTCAGATCATGTCCTTACGTAACCAGTCTCAATGTTCATATCATCAGATACACACACACACACACACACACATGCTTATGTAAGTGACAACCACTGTAGGAGATATCTGTCCTCTCTAGACCACACATCCTCCCTTCATCCACTCATCCATCCCTCCAGCATATCTCAGCAGAGGAGGGAGAGAGGGGGATGAAAGAAGTGGATTAAGTGATCATAAGGCCATCATTAATGCTGAGTCCTGAAGAGAGAGAGAGAGAGTGAGAGAGAGACAGAGAGAGACAGAGAGAGACAGAGAGAGACAGAGAGAGACAGAGAGACAGATAGAGACAGAGAGAGAGAGAGAGAGAGAGAGACAGAGAGAGACAGAGAGAGACAGAGAGACAGAGAGAGACAGAGAGAGAGAGAGAGAGAGAGAGACAGAGACAGAGACAGAGACAGAGAGAGAGACAGAGACAGAGAGAGACAGAGAGAGAGAGACAGAGACAGAGAGAGCAGAGAGAGAGAGATGGAGGTATGAATGGAGAAGAGAGCAGAGAGATGGAGGTATGAATGGAGGAGAGAGCAGAGAGAGAGAGATGGAGGTATGAATGGAGGAGAGCAGAGAGAGAGAGAGAACAACAAG
>NC_092098.1:56892605-56955105 GCF_045679555.1 Salvelinus alpinus
GAATTGAGATGGAGGTATGAATGGAGGAGAGAGCAGAGAGAGAGAGATGGAGGTATGAATGGAGGAGAGAGCAGAGAGAGAGAGATGGAGGTATGAATGGAGAAGAGAGCAGAGAGATAGAGGGAACATAAACCTAAAGAACCCCATGAAAAATGACCCATCCCCTTTTACAAACCCAATACTGTGTTACTTAGATGTTCTGATCTGAGCCCAAAGTAGACCATTCAGTATATTGCTCTCTCTGTTCCACTGGATATATCTCATTCACATCCCTCTGTCCCCTCTTCATCATTTCGTTTTTCTACAAAGCATCTCTTATCACTTCTAATTCAGGTGACATAGTGGGTAGAGAGTAGGAACGAGAGCAAGAGAGAGAAGAGGAGGCATGCTAATGTACATGAGAGAAGAGAGAGAGAGAGAGACAGAGAGAGAGACAGAGAGAGAGACAGAGAGAGAGACAGAGAGAGAGAGACAGAGAGAGACAGAGAGATAGACAGAGAGAGAGACAGAGAGAGAGACAGAGAGAGAGATAGACAGAGAGAGAGACAGAGAGAGAGACAGAGAGAGAGAGAGAGAGACACACATCGAGAGAGAGAGACAGAGAGAGAGACAGAGAGAGACAGAGAGAGAGACAGAGAGAGAGACAGAGAGAGAGACAGAGAGAGAGACAGAGAGAGAGAGACAGAGAGAGAGCACACAGGGGGACAAACACCTACCTGGAGGTGACAGCATTCCCTCCCCCATATGCCCACCTAGGCACAACTATGACAACATAACCAACAAAAACGGGTCACAACTCCTGCAGCTCTGTCGCACGCTGGGTATGTACATAGTCAATGGTAGGCTTCGAGGGGACTCCTATGGTAGGTACACCTACAGCTCATCTCTTGGCAGTAGCACTGTAGACTACTTTATCACTGACCTCAACCCAGAGTCTCTCAGAGCGTTCACAGTCAGCCCACTGACACCCCTATCAGACCACAGCAAAATCACAGTCTACTTGAACAGAGCAATACTCAATCATGAGGCATCAAAGCCAAAGGAACTGAGTAACATTAAGAAATGCTATAGATGGAAGGAATGCAGTTTGGAAACCTACCAAAAAACAATTAGGCAACAGCAAATTCAATCCCTTTTAGACAACTTCCTGGGTAAAACGTTCCACTGCAATAGTGAAGGTGTAAACTTGGCAGTAGAAAATCTTAACAGTATATTTGACCTCTCAGCTTCCCTATCAAATCTAAAAATCTCAAATAGAAAACCAAAGAAAATGAACAACAATGACAAATGGTTTGATAAAGAATGCAAAAATCTAAGAAATAAATTGAGAAACCTGTCCAACCAAAAACATAGAGACCCGGAAAACCTGAGTCTACGCCTTCACTATGGTGAATCACTAAAACAATACAGAAATACACTACGGAAAAAGAAGGAACAGCACGTCAGAAATCAGCTCAATGTAATTGAAGAATCCATAGACTCTAACCAATTCTGGGAAAATTGGAAAACACTAAACAAACAACAACACGAAGAATTATCTATCCAAAATGGAGATGTATGGGTAAACCACTTCTCCAATCTTTTTGGCTCTATGACAAAGAATAAAGAGCAAAAACATATACATGATCAAATACAAATCCTAGAATCAACTATTAAAGACTACCGGAACCCACTGGATTCTCCAATTACCTTGAATGAGTTACAGGACAAAATAAAAACCCTCCAACCCAAAAAGGCCTGTGGTGTTGATGGTATCCTTAATGAAATGATCAAATATACAGACAACAAATTCCAATTGGCTATATTAAAACTCTTTAACATCGTCCTTAGCTCTGGCATCTTCCCCAATATTTGGAACCAAGGACTGATCACCCCAATCCACAAAAGTGGAGACAAATTTGACCCCAATAACTACCGTGGAATATGCGTCAACAGTAACCTTGGGAAAATACTCTGCATTATCATTAACAGCAGACTCGTACATTTCCTCAATGAAAACAATGTACTGAGCAAATGTCAAATTGGCTTTTTACCAAATTACCGTACAACAGACCATGTATTCACCCTACACACCCTAATTGACAACCAAACAAACCAAAACAAAGGCAAAGTCTTCTCATGCTTTGTTGATTTCAAAAAAGCCTTCGACTCAATTTGGCATGAGGGTCTGCTATACAAATTGATGGAAAGTGGTGTTGGGGGAAAAACATACGACATCATAAAATCCATGTACACAAACAACAAGTGTGCGGTTAAAATTGGCAAAAAACACACACATTTCTTCACACAGGGTCGTGGGGTGAGACAGGGATGCAGCTTAAGCCCCACCCTCTTCAACATATATATCAACGAATTGGCGCGGGCACTAGAACAGTCTGCAGCACCCGGTCTCACCCTACTAGAATCCGAAGTCAAATGTCTACTGTTTGCTGATGATCTGGTGCTTCTGTCACCAACCAAGGAGGGCCTACAGCAGCACCTAGATCTTCTGCACAGATTCTGTCAGACCTGGGCCCTGACAGTAAATCTCAGTAAGACCAAAATAATGGTGTTCCAAAAAAGGTCCAGTCGCCAGGACCACAAATTCCATCTAGACACCGTTGCCCTAGAGCACACAAAAAACTATACATACCTCGGCCTAAACATCAGCACCACAGGTAGCTTCCACAGAGCTGTGAACGATCTGAGAGACAAGGCAAGAAGGGCATTCTATGCCATCAAAAGGAACATAAATTTCAACATACCAATTAGGATCTGGCTAAAAATACTTGAATCAGTCATAGAGCCCATTGCCCTTTATGGTTGTGAGGTCTGGGGTCCGCTCACCAACCAAGATTTCACAAAATGGGACAAACACCAAATTGAGACTCTGCATGCAGAATTCTGCAAAAATATCCTCCGTGTACAACGTAGAACACCAAATAATGCATGCAGAGCAGAATTAGGCCGATACCCACTAATTATCAAAATCCAGAAAAGAGCCGTTAAATTCTACAACCACCTAAAAGGAAGCGATTCCCAAACCTTCCATAACAAAGCCATCACCTACAGAGAGATGAACTTGGAGAAGAGTCCCCTAAGCAAGCTGGTCCTAGGGCTCTGTTCACAAACACACCCCACAGAGCCCCAGGACAACAGCACAATTAGACCCAACCAAATCATGAGAAAACAAAAAGATAATTACTTGACACATTGGAAAGAATTAACAAAAAAACAGAGCAAACTAGAATGCTATTTGGCCCTAAACAGAGAGTACACAGTGGCAGAATACCTGACCACTGTGACTGACCCAAACTTAAGGAAAGCTTTGACTATGTACAGACTCAGTGAGCATAGCCTTGCTATTGAGAAAGGCCGCCGTAGGCAGACATGGCTCTCAAGAGAAGACAGGCTATGTGCTCACTGCCCACAAAATGAGGTGGAAACTGAGCTGCACTTCCTAACCTCCTGCCCAATGTATGACCATATTAGAGAGACATATTTCCCTCAGATTACACAGATCCACAAAGAATTCGAAAACAAATCCAATTTTGATAAACTCCCATATCTACTGGGTGAAATTCCACAGTGTGCCATCACAGCAGCAAGATTTGTGACCTGTTGCCACAAGAAAAGGGCAACCAGTGAAGAACAAACACCATTGTAAATACAACCCATATCTATGTGTATTTATTTTAACTTGTGTGCTTTAACCATTTGTACATTGTTACAACACTGTATATATATAATATGACATTTGTAATGTCTTTATTGTTTTGAAACTTCTGTATGTGTAATGTTTACTGTTAATTTTTATTGTTTATTTCACTTTTG
Source organism: Salvelinus alpinus (assembly GCF_045679555.1). NCBI lineage: Eukaryota > Metazoa > Chordata > Actinopteri > Salmoniformes > Salmonidae > Salvelinus > Salvelinus alpinus. Next base: position 56,896,419 of record NC_092098.1, read on the forward strand.
TATATTATCTACCTCACTTGCTTTGGCAATGTTAACACATGTTTCCCATGCCAATAAAGCCCCTTGAATTGAATTGAATTGACAGAGAGAGACAGAGAGACACAGCGAGAAAGAGAGAGAGAGACACAGAGAGAGAGAGAGAGAGAGAGACAGGAGGAGCTGTGTAGCACGCTGGGTCTGTACATAGTCAATGGTAGGCTTGGAGGAGACTCCTATGGTAGGTACACCTATAGCTCATCTCTTGGCAGTAGTACTGTAGACTACTTTATCACTGACCTCAAACCAGAGTCTCTCAGAGCGTTCACAGTCAGCCCACTGACAACCCTATCAGACCACAGCAAAATCAGTCTACCTGAACAGAGCAATACTCAATCATGAGGCATCAAAGCCAAAGGAACTGAATAATATTAAGAAATGCTACAGATGGAAGGAAAGTAGTGTGGAAACCTACCAAAAAACAATTAGGCAACAACAAATTCAATCCCTTCTAGACAATTTCCTGAACAAAAGGTTTCATTGTAATAGTGAAGATGTAAACTTGGCAGTAGAAAACCTAAACAGTAAATTCCCTATCAGATCTAAAAATGTCAAGCAGACAATCTAATAAAATTAACAACAATGACAAATGGTTTGATGAAGAATGCAAAAACCTAAAAAAGAAATTGAGGAACCGGTCCAACCAAAAACATAGAGACCCAGAAAACCCGAGTCTACGCCTTCACTATGGTGAATCACTAAAACAATACAGAAATACAGTACGGAAAAAGAAGGAACAGCACGTCAGAAATCAGCTCAATGTAATTGAAGAATCCATAGACTCCAACCACTTCTGGGAAAATTGGAAAACACTAAACAAACAACAACACAAAGAATTATCTATCCAAAATGGAGATGTCTGGGTAAACCACTTCTCCAATCTTTTTGGCTCTATAACAAAGAACAAACAGCAAAAACATACACATGATCAAATACAAATTTTTGAATCAACTATTAAAGACTACCAGAACCCACTGTACTCTCCAATTACCTTGAATGAACTACAGGACAAAATACAAACCCTCCAACCCAAAAAGGCCTGTGATGCTGATCGTATCCTAAATGAAATGATAAAATATACAGACCACAAACTCCAATTGGCTTAAATACTAAAACTCTTTAACATCATCCTCAGCTCTGTCATCTTCCCCAATATTTGGAACCAAGGACTGATCACCCCAATCCACAAAAGTGGGGACAAATTTGACCCCAATAACTACAGTGGGATATGCGTCAACAGCAAACTTGGGAAAATCCTCTGCATTATCATTAACAGCAGACTTGTACATTTCCTCAGTGAAAACAATGTCCTGAGCAAATGTCAAATTGGATTTTTACCAAATTACTGTATGACAGACCACGTGTTCACTATGCACACCCTAATTGACAAACAAACAAACCAAAACAAAGGCAAAGTCTTCTCATGCTTTGTTGATTTCAAAAAAAGCTTTTGACTCAATTTGTCTTGAGGGTCTGCTATACAAATTGATGGAGTGGTGTTGGGGGAAAAACATACGACATTATAAAATCCATGTACACAAACAACAAGTGTGCGTTTAAAATTGGCCCTGACAGTAAATCTCAGTAAGACCAAAATAATGGTGTTCCAAAAAAGGTCCAGTTGCCAGGAACACAAAATTACCATACGACAGACCACGTATTCACCCTGCACACCCTAATTGACAAACAAACAAAAAAGAAAATCAAGGGTGGAGCAGGGTTAAGGTGGAGGAGGGTTAATGTGGGGTAGAGAGAGTGTACACACGGACAGACACACACACATAAACACAGAGACACAGAGACACAGCAGAATATGGGAATTAGGGTGCCATTTCAGATACAGATATTGTCTTTGAGCTTTTGGTCGAGAAGGGAATAACCACTTTCCGTCGTCTCTCTAGATGTACTTCTGTCTGTCCATGAGAAGGCACCATGCTATAGAACACCCGGACGCCCGCTCTGTTCACGACTTACACAACATCGTTTTTGGGGAGTAGTTTTCAAGAAGCACAATTTAGCAGCACAATGTATTTCTCATGATAAACTCTTCTTTATTGAACCAGGTAAAGAGATTTCTTTCATGTGCTGTATACAATGCTTTGTAACTATTTAAAGATATGGGAATATGATGCGATTTGGAAAGCAGCCTCAATGTGTTTTCACAGTTGTTCTATTTCCTGTTTGACCAACTGGGTAGCCAACCACGGTAAATGAGCTGACTGGGTAGCCAACCACGGTGGTGTAAATTAGCTCACTGAGCCTGGGTATTAGTAGCTAACACAAGTCTTCAGGGCTCAGCACCTAACCTTCTCTGCAGATGGTTAGGTTTACACTTTCCAGTCTAATGGCTCTTATAAAATGAATGGATTTGGTTGCACAGTTAGTCGGTATGAGACAGGAAGAGAGAGGTAGGAGGGAGAGCGAATGAGAGGAAGGGAGAGAGAAGGAAGAGAGAGGTAGGAGGGAGAAAGAGAGAGAATGACAGGAAGGGAGAGAGAAGGAAGAGAGCGAATGAGAGGGAGGGCGAGAGAATGAGAGGAAGGGAGAGAGAAGGAAGAGAGCGAATGAGAGGGAGGGCGAGAGAATGAGAGGAAGGGAGAGAGAAGGAAGAGAGCGAATGAGAGGGAGGGAGAGAGAATGAGAGGAAGGGAGAGAGAAGGAAGAGAGCGAATGAGAGGGAGGGAGAGAGAATGAGAGGAAGGGAGAGAGAAGGAAGAGAGTGAATGAGTGACAGAGAGAAACCTTTAAATGGGAATCTAATAGCAGTAGATGCATTTCCTGTTTTCTCCGTCTATTAAAGAGACAGTGGGAAGCATCCCGATCGGAACCTGTTTTCTCCGTCTATTAAAGAGACAGTGGGAAGCATCCCGATCGGAACCTGTTTTCTCCGTCTATTAAAGAGACAGTGGGAAGCATCCCGATCGGAACCTGTTTTCTCCGTCTATTAAAGAGACAGTGGGAAGCATCCCGATCGGAACCTGTTTTCTCCGTCTATTAAAGAGACAGTGGGAAGCATCCCGATCGGAACCTGTTTTCTCCGTCTATTAAAGAGACAGTGGGAAGCATCCCGATCGGAACCTGTTTTCTCCGTCTATTAAAGAGACAGTGGGAAGCATCCCGATCGGAACCTGTTTTCTCCGTCTATTAAAGAGACAGTGGGAAGCATCCCGATCGGAACCTGTTTTCTCCGTCTATTAAAGAGACAGTGGGAAGCATCCCGATCGGAACCTGTTTTCTCCGTCTATTAAAGAGACAGTGGGAAGCATCCCGATCGGAACCTGTTTTCTCCGTCTATTAAAGAGACAGTGGGAAGCATCCCGATCGGAACCTGTTTTCTCCGTCTATTAAAGAGACAGTGGGAAGCATCCCGATCGGAACCTGTTTTCTCCGTCTATTAAAGAGACAGTGGGAAGCATCCCGATCGGAACCTGTTTTCTCCGTCTATTAAAGAGACAGTGGGAAGCATCCCGATCGGAACCTGTTTTCTCCGTCTATTAAAGAGACAGTGGGAAGCATCCCGATCGGAACCTGTTTTCTCCGTCTATTAAAGAGACAGTGGGAAGCATCCCGATCGGAACCTGTTTTCTCCGTCTATTAAAGAGACAGTGGGAAGCATCCCGATCGGAACCTGTTTTCTCCGTCTATTAAAGAGACAGTGGGAAGCATCCCGATCGGAACCTGTTTTCTCCGTCTATTAAAGAGACAGTGGGAAGCATCCCGATCGGAACCTGTTTTCTCCGTCTATTAAAGAGACAGTGGGAAGCATCCCGATCGGAACCTGTTTTCTCCGTCTATTAAAGAGACAGTGGGAAGCATCCCGATCGGAACCTGTAAAACATGTGTAAATATGTTGATTCAACGAACAATTGTAACGCAACCAGGTGCAAAAAGACTAGAGGGCCACTGGTCTCATGGTGAAATCCCTGAGTGGTATCCTTCCTCTCCGGCAACTGAGTTAGGAAGGGCGCCTGTATCTTTGTAGTGACTGGGTGTATTGATACACAATCCTAAGTGTAATTAACATCTTCACCATGCTCAAAGGGATATTCAATGTCTGCTTTTGCGAGGCATTGGAAAACCTCCCTGGTTTTGTGGTTGAATCTGTGTTTGAAATTCACTATTCGACTGAGGGACCTGACAGATAATTGTATGTGTGGGGGTACAGAGATGAGGTAGTCAGTTGAAAATCACGTTAAACACTATTATTGCACACAGAGTGAGTCCTTGCAACTTACGTACACCACAGTACACTACACCACAGTACACTACAGTACACTACACCACAGTACACTACAGTACACTACAGTACACCACAGTACACTACAGTACACCACAGTACACCACAGTACACCACAGTACACTACAGTACACCACAGTACACTACAGTACACCACAGTACACTACAGTACACTACAGTACACCACAGTACACTACAGTACACCACAGTACACTACAGTACACTACAGTACACCACAGTACACCACAGTACACCACAGTACACTACAGTACACCACAGTACACTACAGTACACCACAGTACACATCAGTACACTACAGTACACTACACTACAGTACACCACAGTACACATCAGTACACATCAGTACACTACAGTACACCTCAGTACACTTCCCTACACACCAATACACTACACTACAGTACACTACAGTACACTACACTACAGTACACCACAGTACACTACAGTACACTACACTACAGTACACCACAGTACACTACACTACAGTACACATCGGTACACATCAGTACACTACAGTACACGACAGTACACTACAGTACACTACAGTACACTACAGTACACCACAGTACACTACACTACAGTACACCACAGTACACATCAGTACACTACAGTACACATCGGTACACATCAGTACACTTCCCTACACACCAGTACACTACACTACAGTACACTACAGTACACATCAGTACACTACAGTACACTACAGTACACTACAGTACACATCAGTACACTACAGTACACTACAGTACACCACAGTACACCAAAGTACACATCAGTACACTTCCCTACACACCAGTACACACCAGTACACTACACATCAGTACACTACAGTACACTACAGTACACTACAGTACACCACAGTACACTTCCCTACACTACAGTACACATCAGTACACATCAGTACACATCAGTACACATCAGTACACATCAGTACACATCAGTACACATCAGTACACTACAGTACACATCAGTACACATCAGTACACATCAGTAAACTACAGTACACATCAGTACACATCAGTACACTTCCCTACACACCAGTACACTACAGTACACTACAGTACACCACAGTACACATCAGTACACTACAGTACACTACACCTCAGTACACCACAGTACACTTCCCTACACTACAGTACACATCAGTACACATCAGTACACATCAGTACACTACAGTACACATCAGTACACTACAGTGCACATCAGTACACTTCCCTACACACCAGTACACTACAGTACACTACAGTACACTACACTACAGTACACATCAGTACACATCAGTACACATCAGTACACTTCCCTACACACCAGTGCACTACACTACAGTGCACTACAGTACACATCAGTACACTACATTACACACCAGTACACTACAGTACACTACAGTACACTACACTACAGTACACATCAGTACACATCAGTACACACCAGTACACTACATTACACATCAGTACACATCAGTACACATCAGTACACACCAGTACACTACAGTACACATCAGTACACATCATTACACATCAGGTCATGCCAGATAAGAGACAGGTCCTGATTCAGTGAAACAGAAGTGTGTAACTGGTAGGAGGAGCAATACAGGCTACGGCTCCTCCTCCGTCTGTCCCTCACACACCTTCTCTTCCAGCCCATAATACCAGTAGCTCGCTTACAGTGTCTGTGGTGTTGACTGAATTACATCATATGACCCATAAGTCAGTGCGATAATTGAGGTTGGATCTTCCTGGCTGTCGAGACTGTAGCTAATCGATCCACGCGCACACACGCACGCACGCACACACGCACGCACGCACGCACGCACGCACGCACACACACACACACACACACACACACACACACACACACACACACACACACACACACACACACACACACACACACACACACACACACACACACACACACACACACACACCAGCTATAACGGGATTGCTCAGTTCAGATAAGAGACTAGACTAAACTACACTACTCTACAGTAAACTACACTACTCTACAGTAAACTACCCTACTCTACAGTAAACTACACTACTCTACAGTAAACTACCCTACTCTACAGTAAACTACCCTACTCTACAGTAAACTACCCTACTCTACAGTAAACTACCCTACTCTACAGTAAACTACCCTACTCTACAGTAAACTACCCTACTCTACAGTAAACTACCCTACTCTACAGTAAACTACCCTACTCTACAGTAAACTACACTACTCTACAGTAAACTACCCTACTCTACAGTAAACTACCCTACTCTACAGTAAACTACCCTACTCTACAGTAAACTACACTACTCTACAGTAAACTACCCTACTCTACAGTAAACTACCCTACTCTACAGTAAACTACCCTACTCTACAGTAAACTACCCTACTCTACAGTAAACTACCCTACTCTACAGTAAACTACCCTACTCTACAGTAAACTACCCTACTCTACAGTAAACTACCCTACTCTACAGTAAACTACCCTACTCTACAGTAAACTACACTACTCTACAGTAAACTACCCTACTCTACAGTAAACTACCCTACTCTACAGTAAACTACCCTACTCTACAGTAAACTACCCTACTCTACAGTAAACTACCCTACTCTACAGTAAACTACCCTACTCTACAGTAAACTACCCTACTCTACAGTAAACTACCCTACTCTACAGTAAACTAGACTACACAGCACACTACACTACACTACACTACACTAGACTACACAGCACACTACACTAGACTACACTACACTAGACTACACTACACTACACTACACTAGACTACACAGCACACTACACTAGACTACACTACACTAGACTAGACTAGACTATACTACACTACACTAGACTAGACTACACACCACACTACACTACACTAGACTACACACTACACTACACTACACTAGACTACACACCACACTAGACTACACTACACTAGACTACACTACACTAGACTACACACCACACTACACTAGACTAGACTACACTACACTACACTACACTAGACTAGACTACACACCACACTACACTACACTAGACTACACACTACACTACACTACACTAGACTACACACCACACTAGACTACACTACACTAGATTACACTACACTAGACTACACACCACACTACACTAGACTACACACCACACTACACTACACTACACTACACACCACACTACACTAGACTACACTACACTAGACTAGACTACACACCACACTACACTACACTACACACCACACTACACTAGACTACACACTACACTAGACTAGACTACACACCACACTACACTACACTAGACTAGACTACACACCACACTACACTACACTAGACTAGACTACACACCACACTACACTAGACTACACACCACACTAGACTACACTACACTAGACTACACTACACTAGACTACACACCACACTACACTAGACTAGACTACACTACACTACACTACACTAGACTAGACTACACACCACACTACACTACACTAGACTACACACTACACTACACTACACTAGACTACACACCACACTAGACTACACTACACTAGACTACACTACACTAGACTACACACCACACTACACTAGACTACACACCACACTACACTACACTACACTACACACCACACTACACTAGACTACACACCACACTAGACTACACTACACTAGACTACACTACACTAGACTACACACCACACTACACTAGACTAGACTACACTACACTACACTACACTAGACTAGACTACACACCACACTACACTACACTAGACTACACACTACACTACACTACACTAGACTACACACCACACTAGACTACACTACACTAGACTACACTACACTAGACTACACACCACACTACACTAGACTACACACCACACTACACTACACTACACTACACACCACACTACACTAGACTACACTACACTAGACTAGACTACACACCACACTACACTACACTACACACCACACTACACTAGACTACACACTACACTAGACTAGACTACACACCACACTACACTACACTAGACTAGACTACACACCACACTACACTACACTAGACTAGACTACACACCAAACTACACTAGACTACACACTACACACCACACTACACTAGACTACACTACACACTACACTACACTAGACTACACCACACTACACACCACACTACACTAGACTACACACTACACTACACTAGACTAGACTACACACCACACTACACTAGACTACACACTACACACCACACTACACCACACTACACTAGACTACACCACACTACACACCACACTACACTAGACTACACTACACACTACACTACACTAGACTACACCACACTACACACCACACTACACTAGACTACACACTACACTACACTAGACTAGACTACACACCACACTACACTACACTAGACTACACACCACACTACACTACACTAGACTACACAGCACACTACACTACACTAGACTACACTACACTAGACTACACACCACACTACACTACACTAGACTACACACCACACTACACTACACTAGACTACACACCACACTACACTACACTAGACTACACAGCACACTACACTACACTAGACTACACTACACTAGACTACACACCACACTACACTAGACTAGACTACACACCACACTACACTAGACTACACACTACACTAGACTAGACTACACAGCACACTACACTACACTAGACTACACTACACTAGACTACACACCACACTACACTAGACTAGACTACACACCACACTACACTACACTAGACTAGACTACACACCACACTACACTACACTAGACTACACACCACACTACACTAGACTACACACTACACTAGACTAGACTACACAGCACACTACACTACACCACACTACACTAGACTACACTACACTACACTACACTAGACTACACACCACACTACACTAGACTACACTACACACCACACTACACTACACTAGACTACACAGCACACTACACTACACTAGACTACACTACACTAGACTAGACTACACTACACCACACTACACTAGACCACACTACACTACACTAGACTACACACCACACCACACCACACTACACTACACACTACACCACACTACACTACACTAGACTAGACTACACACTACACCACACTACACTAGACCACACTACACTACACTAGACTACACTACACAGCACACTACACTAGACTACACACCACACCACACTACACTACAGTAAACAACACTATTCTACTGTAAACTAACCAACACTACAATACAGTAAACTACACTACTCTTCAGTACACTACACTACACCACACTACACTACACTAGACTACACAGCACACTACACTACACTAGACTAGACTACACACTACACCACACTACACTAGACCACACTACACTACACTAGACTACACTACACAGCACACTACACTAGACTACACACCACACCACACTACACTACAGTAAACAACACTATTCTACTGTAAACTAACCAACACTACACTACAGTAAACTACACCACAGTAAACTACACTACTCTTCAGTACACTACACTACACTACAGTAAACTACACTACACTACAGTACACCACACTACAGTACACTGCTATAAGATGAGGGACAGTGTCTGATAAACCAACCAACCTGCATGTGTCCTATATGACATTGTTATTGTCCATTGTATGGTTATTTGTATCCTTGATTATTGTTGTACTGTGGTCCCGTTGACAATTTTTATTATTATTTAAACTATGTATATATTGTAAATTATTCACTTAATTACATCATGCTCATAACGCAATTACAGAATTCAGAGAGAGAGAGAGAGGACGGACAGAGAGAGCGAGAGAGAAGAATGGGTGGGAAAGAGGGACCTCACAATGAAATCACTGATGAAGTGGAGGAGGAAGCTTAAAGATACTGATGAGGTGGAGGAGGAAGCTTAAAGATACTGATGAAGTGGAGGAGGAAGCTTAAAGATACTGATGAAGTGGAGGAGGAAGCTTAAAGATGCTGATGAAGTGGAGGAGGAAGCTTAAAGATACTGATGAAGTGGAGGAGGACGCTTAAAGATGCTGATGAAGTGGAGGAGGAAGCTTAAAGATACTGATGAAGTGGAGGAGGAAGCTTAGAGATACTGATGAAGTGGAGGAGGAAGCTTAAAGATACTGATGAAGTGGAGGAGGAAGCTTAGAGATACTGATGAAGTGGAGGAGGAAGCTTAGAGATACTGATGAAGTGGAGGAAGAAGCTTAAAGATACTGACGAAGTGGAGGAGGAAGCTTAAAGATAGTGATGAAGTGGAGGAGGAAGCTTAAAGATACTGACGAAGTGGAGGAGGAAGCTTAAAGATAGTGATGAAGTGGAGGAGGAAGCTTAAAGATAGTGATGAAGTGGAGGAGGAAGCTTAAAGATAGTGATGAAGTGGAGGAGGAAGCTTAAAGATAGTGATGAAGTGGAGGAGGAAGCTTAGAGAAACTGATGAAGTGGAGGAGGAAGCTTAGAGATACTGATGAAGTGGAGGAGGAAGCTTAAAGATACTGACAAAGTGGAGGAGGAAGCTTAAAGATACTGATGAAGTGGAGGAGGAAGCTTAAAGCTACTGATGAAGTGGAGGAGGAAGCTTAGAGATACTGATGAAGTGGAGGAGGAAGCTTAAAGATACTGATGAAGTGGAGGAGGAAGCTTAAAGACACTGATGAAGTGGAGGATGAAGCTTAAAGATACTGATGAAGTGGAGGAGGAAGCTTAGAGATACTGATGAAGTGGAGGAAGAAGCTTAGAGATAATGATGAAGTGGAGGAGGAAGCTTAAAGATACTGATGAAGTGGAGGAGGAAGCTTAAAGATACTGATGAAGTGGAGGAGGAAGCTTAAAGACACTGATGAAGTGGAGGAGGAAGCTTAGAGATACTGATGAAGTGGAGGAGGAAGCTTAAAGATACTGACGAAGTGGAGGAGGAAGCTTAGAGATACTGATGAAGTGGAGGAGGAAGCTTAGAGATACTGATGAAGTGGAGGAGGAAGCTTAGAGAAACTGATGAAGTGGAGGAGGAAGCTTAGAGATACTGATGAAATGGAGGAGGAAGCTTAAAGATACTGACAAAGTGGAGGAGGAAGCTTAAAGATACTGATGAAGTGGAGGAGGAAGCTTAAAGATACTGATGAAGTGGAGGAGGAAGCTTAAAGATACTGATGAAGTGGAGGAGGAAGCTTAAAGATACTGATGAAGTGGAGGAGGAAGCGTAGAGATACTGATGAAGTGGAGGTGCTGCACCCTCGACAACCACTGTGATTATTATTATTTGACCCTGCTGGTCATTTATGGACATTTGAACATCTTGGCCATGTTCTGTTATAATCTCCACCCGGCACAGCCAGAAGAGGACTGGCCACCCCTCATAGCCTGGTTCCTCTCTAGGTTTCTTCCTAGGTTTTGGCCTTTCTAGGGAGTTTTTCCTAGCCACCGTGCTTCTACACCTGCATTGCTTGCTGTTTGGGGTTTTAGGCTGGGTTCCTGTACAGCACTTTGAGATATCAGCTGATGTAAGAAGGGCTTTATAAATACATTTGATTTGGAGGAGGAAGTGTGTGTGTGTGCAGCCAGGTCACTCCAGATCCACTGCAAAATTAGACATCCGTCCAGGTAAGCAAGACATCAGGCGATTACTTCAAAACTGGCCACTAGTGGCAACGGTGAGCGCTATAACCATTTAGTAGACTTGGGTTTTGTTGGGGCGTTATGGACGAGGATGGGCTACGGCTCTACTACCATCTAGCAGCCTTGGGGTTTGTTGGGGCGTTATGGACGAGGATGGGCCACGGCTCTACTACCATCTAGTAGCCTTGGGGTTTGTTGGGGCTTTATGGACGAGGATGGTCCACGGCTCTCCTACCATCTAGTAGCCTTGGGGTTTGTTGGGGCATTATGGACGAGGATGGTCCACGGCTCTACTACCATCTAGTAGCCTTGGGGTTTGTTGGGGCGTTATGGACGAGGATGGGCCACGGCTCTACTACCATCTAGTAGCCTTGGGGTTTGTTGGGGCGTTATGGACGAGGATGGGCCACGGCTCTACTACCATCTAGTAGCCTTGGGGTTTGTTGGGGCGTTACGGGCGAGGATGGTCCACGGCTCTACTACCATCTAGCAGCCTTGGGGTTTGTTGGGGCGTTATGAACGAGGATGGGCCGAGCAGTTGCCATACCAGGCGGTCAGGATGTTCTCGATGGTGCAGCTGTAGAACTGGCCATGCAGTCATGGGTGAACAGGGAGTACAGGAGGGGACTGAGCACGCACCCCTGAGGAGCCCCCGTGTTGAGGATCAGCATGGCAGATGTGTTGTTGCCTACTCTTACCACCTGAGGGAGGCCCGTCAGGAAGTCCAGGATCCAGTTGTTTGGTCCTTAGCTTAGTGATGAACTTTGTGGGCACTATGGTGTTGAACGCTGAGCTGTAGTCAATGAATAGCATTCTTACATAGGTGTTCCTTTTGTCCAGGTGGGAAAGGGCAGTGTGGAGTGTGATTGAGATTGCGTCATCTGTGGATCTGTTGGGGCGGTATGCGAATAGAACAGATGGTGGATGCGGGTTACCCGCTCGCCGACAAACTCTCACAAGGCACCCCGATTTCTGCACTCTGTATTTCTGTCTTTTCTTCACACGAACGACGGGGATTTGGGCCTGGTCTCGGAGTAGCAGTATATAATTCGCATCGGACTCATTAAATAAAACATCTTCCTCTAGTTCGAGGTGAGTAATCGCTGTTCTGATATTAAGAAGCTCTTTTCGGTCATGAGAGATGGTGGCAAAAACATTATGTACAAAATAATTTACAAATAATGCAACAAAAAAAAACACAAAATAGCAGTTGGTTAGGAGCCGGCAGCCGGCCCCTCGGGCACCATTGTGCGAGTGTTTGTGTTTCTGCCTCATTTCCTGAATGTCTCATACATGGCTGTTCTTTTTGGTCATTTTTCTGTCTCTTCTTTTTTTTTCTCGTTCTTTCTGTCTCTGCTGTACATTCTCTCTCTCTCTCTCCCTCTCTCGTTCTTTCTCTCTCTGCTGTACATTCGCTCTCTCTCTCTCTCTCTCTCGTTCTTTCTGTCTCTGCTGTACATTCTCTCTCTCTCCCTCGTTCATTCTCTCTGACAGTGGAACAGCTGTGATATAGTACTCCCCCCTCTCCTCACAGCATGTTGTCACTCTCAATGACCTCTCCCCTGTCATTCTCCATCCTGTCAACCCCCTCCTCACCCCTCCACCAATCCCCCCCCAGTCATCCTAGGGCTAGGCGATATGGCCTAAAACGCATCTTGATTTTCTTCAAACTCAATTCAAAATGTATATCTAAATAAGTATCACAATTCTTTCTATCATCTAAGGTATTTACAACAAGCATGGCAGCCGAAGTGGTGCAACTATATGTTCAGGTCTGAATCTGGATTTAACATTAAGAATACCATTTACAGATAACAATGTTGCTGTCTGATGACCAATGATTCTAGGTCTTTCGTAAGACAAGGGAGCCTGGATATGGGTCAATAACTATCAGGATCACTACGATCTCCGTCCTTATGGAGTCGCAGCACAACAGATTGATTCCCACAATTTTTTGGAATATGTCCCGACACTAAAGTTAAATATAAATTGTGTGTTACTGAGCCAGCAGTGAGTGGCGCTGCGTACTTAAAACCTGTTGGGGACCAGGAGGTGCTATTTTCACTTTTGGGGAAAATCGTATGATTTTTAAACGGCCTCGTACTCAATTCTTGCTCGTACAATATGCATATTATTATTACTATTGGATAGAAAACAGTCTCTAGTTTCTAAAAACGTTTGAATTATTTCTCTAAGTGAAACAGAACTCCTTTTACAGACCATTTCCTAACCGGAAGTGAGATTTCCAAAAGCGAACTCTCTCTTCAGGAGCTTGTCTATAAAAGGGCATGTCACTTATGACTGTAGAAACACGTCATACGCCTTCGCCTGTGTGTAATGCGGAAGTGAGAGAAAAAATCAGTTGATTATCTCGACCAGGGACTGAACACAACGTCTTGGACTGAGACGTGCACACTTTTATTTATTTCCTGGGCGCGAAGTCTGACCTGTACTCGGCTCATTGAAGAACCTTTTTAAAGGTGAATATGATCTCTGGCTTCGATTTTCTTTGATACATGTCACAATATCATCTTAAAGTATGTTTTTTCAATATAGTTTAATTATATTATTGAAATTTATTCTGGACTTTAGACGTGATGCGACGCAAGAATTGGTTCAAGAACGAGAGGCTAGCAATGCTAGCTAATGGTGCTTGCTAATTCTGAGGGAAATCGTTCGTTATGGATCCAAATAAAGTCGGTTCTGAACAAAGGACCCCTTGGAGAACATTCTGATGGAAGATCCACAAAGATAAGGACCCAATTTGGGATGCTTTTTCATATATATCTGTCGAACTGTGCTATGCTACCGTTTGACTAGAAGCAATGCTGCTGTGTGCTAGCTATTGTAGTAAGCTAATATAACGATATATTGTGTTTTCGCTGTAAAACACTTCAAAAATCGGAAATATTGGCTCTGTTCACAAGATCTTATTCTTTCATTAGCTATCCACCATATATTGTTCTGAAATGTTTTATGATGTGTAATTAGTAGTTGACGTTGGTGTCTGTATTTTCTCTGGCTACTGCCGTGCGATTTCTGACTGTAGCTGTGATGGTGGCTATGATGGTAGCAGTAATGTAAAACTGATTTATAGCTAAAATATGCACATTTTTCGAACAAAACATAGATTTATTGTGTAACATGTTATAGGACTGTCATCTGAGGGAGTTTTTTCTAGGTTATTTAGGTTGGTTCTAGGTTGGTTCTAGGTTAGTTAGGTTAGCTACTTGCATGCTACCGTTGCTGTGAAAAACTGTCTGTCTGTCTTTTGTATTTGGTGGTGAACTAACATAAATATATGTGGTGTTTTCGCTGTAAAACACTTCAACAATCGGAAATATTGTCTGTATTCACAAGATATTTGTCTTTCATTAGCTATCCACCATATATTTGTCTGAAATGTTTTATAATGTGTAATTAGGTAGTTGGTGTCTGTATTTACTCTGGCTACTCCCGTGCGATTTCTGACTGTAGCTATGATGGTAGCAGTAATGTAAAACTGATTTATAGCTAAAATATGCAATTTTTTTGAACAAAACATAGATTTATTGTGTAACATGTTATAGGACTGTCATCTGAGGTAGTTTTTTCTAGGTTATTTAGGTTGGTTCTAGGTTAGTTAGGTTGGCTTGTGCATGCTACCTGCAGCCTACTTGTGCTGTGAAAAATGTCTGTCTGTCTTTTTTTATTTGGTGGTGACCTAACATAAATATATGTGGTGTTTTCTCTGTAAAACATTTAAAAAATCGGACATGTTGGATGGATTGACAAGATGTTTATCTTTCAAATGCTGTATTGGACTTGTTAATGTGTGAAAGTTAAATATTTCAATTTTGTTTTTTGAATTTGCCGCTCTGCCTTTTCAATGGAATGTGGGAGGAGTGCCGCTAGCGGCACCCCTGGCCTAAACAGGTTAAGCAAACACAGGTCTAAACTGTCAGCCCCTAATGACTTCCTGGTGTCAATAAGCCGATAAGACAGCAAGAACTTCTGTTTCTGTGAGTTGCCCCCCAAAAAAAGAAAAGACCAAGTCACGTGATGTTGACTGATCATCCATCGAGGCAACTACAGGCTGTATGTGGGAAGAACAGTCAACTGGAGGCTGTATGTGGGAAGAACAGTCAACTGGAGGCTGTATGTAGGAAGAACAGTCAACTGGAGGCTGTATGGGGGAAGAACAGTCAACTGGAGGCTGTATGTGGGAAGAACAGTCAACTGGAGGCTGTATGGGGGAAGAACAGTCAACTGGAGGCTGTATGGGGGAAGAACAGTCAACGGGAGGCTGTATGGGGGAAGAACAGTCAACTGGAGGCTGTATGTGGGAAGAACAGTCAACTGGAGGCTGTATGTGGGAAGAACAGTCAACTGGAGGCTGTATGGGGGAGGAACAGTCAACTGGAGGCTGTATGGGGGAAGAACAGTCAACTGGAGGCTGTATGGTGGAAGAACAGTCAACTGGAGACTGTATGTAGGAAGAACAGTCAACTGGAGGCTGTATGTGGGAAGAACAGTCAACTAGAGGCTGTATGTAGGAAGAACAGTCAACTGGAGGCTGTATGGGGGAAGAACAGTCAACTGGAGGCTGTATGGGCGAAAAACAGACAACTGGAGGCTGTATGGGGGAAGAACAGTCAACTGGAGGCTGTATGGGCGAAAAACAGACAACTGGAGGCTGTATGGGGGAAGAACAGTCAACTGGAGGCTGTATGGGGGAAGAACAGTCAACTGACTGGCCAAGACCAGTATAACCCCCATGTTTTTCAAATTGGAAAACCAGCTGAGATAAAATGCTGGTTAAAAGCATCAGAAATCTTAACTTATTTCAGTAATGAGTCTAAAACGACTTGCTTAGGCAAGGAAGTAGAGGAAGAGAACCATGGATGAGTTCGTTGTTTTACTCTGAGTCGCTTGAAAGGGGAATGTTTATCAGCCAGAGAGGTAAAAATGGATGAGAAAAGTTAGTGCCTAAACAGGGTCTGGTATGCAGCTAGTAGAAAGAAAAGAGCTGCATAACATAGAGCATGAAGGAACAACTGGGACGAGAATTTCTTAAAAATGCCTCTTCACAATTATACGAGGGTCAGAGTGTTTTCAATTTGTTATCTCTAATGCAAGCAATAGGCCAGTGGTCACTGATATTATTAGCAAAAACCCCACTAGCTCAATACTTATGGGAAAGGTTAGTCAGGAAAAGGTCAATCAATGAGGAGTTTGCTAAGTTTTTTTTTTTACATTAATCCGAGTGAGTTTCGTTATCAGCTGAGTCAAGTTGAACTCAAGACAGATATTTTTTAACTTTTACAACCAACAACTCACACTTTTAGGGGACAGAGATGCTAAGATGGCATGACGCCGTAACCCCCCCCTTTTTTTTGTCTATCAAGGAATGGCAACATCCTTATTCATAATCCAATTATTCAGCTGGTCTCTGAGATAACCAGAACATCTAGGCTAGTGTCACGCACCCAGACATTCAGAAAGTCCAGTTTAGACATCAGGCTTTGCATATTTATACGTAACAGTCCGAGTCCTCTGCGAGATTTAAAAACAGCAGGAGTATCCATGGTGACACAAGAGTAAATAGATCTGGATGAGCTAGCCACAATGGGTTTCTGATTGGATTCACCAATCAGAACACAAAGTGGAACTCAGGTAAATGTATACAAAAGGTTTCTATTGACAATACCCCTATGCTTATGACCACATGCAGCAAAACGATAGCTTGATATTCAATTATTAATAGCATAGGTGGCGCTAACAACAGTGGGTTCCTTAAAATCAACACGAGGTGACGACGACAAAGTTCCTTAAAGGAGCTAACAGAGCTATCAATGGAAATTAAATTAACAGGCACAGAATTACGATTTACAATACCCGTATCAACATGGGAAGCTGTGGCGGAATGATATCACTGTGATTTAATAGGAGTAAATACCTTTGAGGAGCTAGATTTGAATTAGTCATTGCCTCAGCGCTGCCTTGTAAAAATGTACTTAAGTCACATAACAAGTTGCATGGTGTCATGACTTCTGCCGAAGTCGATGCCTCTCTCTGTTCGGGTGGTTTTCGGCGGTCGACGTCGACGGTCTTCTAGCCATCACCGATCCATTTTTCATTTTCCATTTGTTATGTCTCGTTTGTCCACACACCTGGTTCTCATTTCCCTCATTATGTGTTGTGTATTTAACCCTCTGTTTTCCCCATGTCTTTGTCTAGACTGCTTTGCGGGAGGTCACTGTCTTCGGCTTCCACAGCTCGTGACTTGCGACCATCGTTGATTGCCAAGCTCCTCTTGCTGTGCTCCTTCGACTCCGCTATCAGACAGGGGAGGAGAGGAATGAACTCCGGGCAACACCAGCCAGTCGGATAACGACTGGCATCCTACAAGCACGTCCAGCCACCAGAAAAGGTAAACATTCCACACTGCGTTCTCCCCAGTTTCTTACGTAGGCTGGCGACCAGCGTGATCAAGGAAGCCACATCAAGCCTATAATCCGCGGCAAGCAAACAATTGCCACATTGGAACTCTGAGTGATCAGTTTGTCCTGAAACAAAGCGTAGTAGATACAGCTCCTGCCACATTGGAACTCTGAGTGATCCGTTTGTCCTGAAACAAAGCGTAGTAGATACAGGTCCTGCCACATTGGAACTCTGAGTGATCAGTTTGTCCTGAAACAAAGCGTAGTAGATACAGGTCCTGCCACATTGGAACTCTGAGTGATCAGTTTGTCCTGAAACAAAGCGTAGTAGATACAGGTCCTGCCACATTGGAACTCTGAGTGATCAGTTTGTCCTGAAACAAAGCGTAGTAGATACAGGTCCTGCCACATTGGAACTCTGAGTGATCAGTTTGTCCTGAAACAAAGCGTAGTAGATACAGGTCCTGCCACATTGGAACTCTGAGTGATCAGTTTGTCCTGAAACAAAGCGTAGTAGATACAGATCCTGCCACATTGGAACTCTGACTGATCAGTTTGTCCTGAAACAAAGCGTAGTAGATACAGATCCTGCCACATTGGAACTCTGAGTGATCAGTTTGTCCTGAAACAAAGCGTAGTAGATACAGGTCCTGCCACATTGGAACTCTGACTGATCAGTTTGTCCTGAAACAAAGCGTAGTAGATACAGGTCCTGCCACATTGGAACTCTGAGTGATCAGTTTGTCCTGAAACAAAGCGTAGTAGATACAGGTCCTACAGCGCTGGAACTGTTCATTTACCTCTCCAGACAAAGAGGGCTCCATTGGAAAACTAATCAAGGACTAACTTCGTTAGCTTGATGGCTAACATTAGCACCTTAGCTAGCTTAGCGGATCTATCAAGCAGACTTTAACCTGTCAGTTAAGCAGGATTCCGGGACAAGACATAGCGGTCCTAGCTGTTAAAAAGCTAACCGCGTCGCGGAATCCATGCAAAAATACGTTCGGTATTCATGTTAACAAAGATTGGTTGTTTTAGTTAACATAACAAAGCGAGTGTTTCCAGTATGTTCAGCTGTTGTCATGACGTTGGCCTGGGGGTAGGTTTATGACAGTCATAAATACCTCTTTCCCCCTTTTTCCCTCTCCCTACCATACTGATGTGACATAAGAAAAACCCTTGGATAACATAGAGATTCTGGGAACATCAGAAGTTGGGGGGAAATGAACTATATTCTGGTAATCCGACCAACTGAACATATGCGGTGGTACTTAAGGTATATTATGTCAGTTCGGTTGCCCTCTGACACATTCTCATCAATGATAGAATGACATAAACTCTACAGTGGAAAGTCTAAACGTCAGAGGTATCGGATTGACATGGAATTGTTGTTTAATTCAAATGTTTGAATATGAAATTATTTGTGAAGAGATTAAATGTAATTTTAGCTTCTAAATGAGAGATTTGGGTTTTCATAAGTTTGGGCCTCTGCTCAACCAGTGGCCCGCCCCTGTGAAGAGACATGGGTTACAAACTTTTCAGACACACCCCTCTCCCTCCACTATATAAAGCCATTGACAAAAAATCTAACCTTCTGTTCCGAGGAGATGAGGGTGACGATCCCATGTCAGAATGGTTCAGATAATAACTACAGGACGAAGCCAACATCAGCATGGACTTCGATTGTGAATGGTATGAACTTTGAACTCGTATTCACTACAGAAGTGATACCTCCTAGCCGTTGAGTTAGCAACAGCTGCTACAAACGCTGGTCAGGAAGGACAGTCAGAGTATCCCGTCTACTACACAACGACGTTACTACAACGTATCCAGTGACCACCAGAGACATTCTTCAAAGGACAGAGAACTCGGTTTGGCAACACGGTCTTCCATCTACCACCAACCTACCGAAGCGCAGCTCAGAGTAAATATTTATTGCATTTTTCTTTTCCAAATGGGCGGTAATTTAGAATGCATAAGATACTGTATTTACGATAGCACAGCTTCGCCTCTGTTCCAGTCTCCCGCTCTTTCACTAAAACCTAGCCCTCTTTCCTTTGTGTAACAAGCTGTCATATCTATTCCGCCCGCTAGGGACGTTTTCCTTTATGACGGCAATTTGTAATCAAGTTATGATTTAATTGTGTATGTGTGATTCTGTGTGATTAGTTAGGTATTTAGTAAATAAATAATTAAACCCAATTTTGTATTGCTGATTCAACTTCTTCCAGGATTCTTGCAGATAATCAAGGATTTACAACTTTCAGATGAGACTGAAATAAGATGACGATTAATGTTGACTGCTAGGGATGTAAAATATTACTAAATCTTTAAGAGTTTATTCGGAAGATAACAGCTCTATAAATATTATTTCGTGGTGTCCCTCTCTAGTTAATTACATTTACATGATTAGTTCAATCAGGTAATATTAATTACGGAGAAAATGATTTTATAGAATAGCATGTCATAGCAATTAATCCGGCAAAGCCAAAGACACGACAGCTGCATACTGGAAAGTGTGACAAATGTTCATTTTTTATCTATTTAATTTGCTTTGGCAATGTAAACATATGTTTCCCATGTTTCCCAACATACAACATGGCAATAAAGCCCCTTAAATTGAAATGTAATAGAGCGAGAGAGAGAGAGAGAGAGAGAGAGAGAGAGAGAGAGAGAGAGAGAGAGAGAGAGAGAGAGAGAGAGAGAGAGAGAGAGAGAGAGAGAGAGAGAGAGAGAGAGAGAGAGAGAGAGAGAGAGAGAGAGAGAGAGAGAGAGAGAGAGAGAGAGAGACAGAGAGACAGAGAGACAGAGAGAGGAGAGAGACAGAGAGAGGAGAGAGAGAGAGAGAGAGAGAGACATCGTGAGGAATTCAGTTTACACATTGACTGCTGTTGTGCTGAGGAGTGACTATTTAAGAACACACACTTGCAAACACATACACACACACACACACACACACACACACACACACACACACACACACACACACACACACACACACACACACACACACACACACACACACACACACACACACACACACACACACACACACACACACACACACACACACAGGTAACAGACAGAGTGATATAGAGGCAGTGACAGGCTTTCAATCAACGGTGTCTTCAATGCCAAGTCATTACCCACTGGGACCTTCACAGACATAGTCTGGAAGGAGTCAACATAATTTCCACACTAAACTATCAGCATCACTGCTTCATGTATGTTAGTGTATTTGAGGCAGTGAGAAAGGAGGTAACTATGACAGGGGATGTGAGAGAGACGGTTGTTAGTCACTGACTGCCCTCAGAGAAATATCCTCTCTCTCTCTCTCTCTCTCTCTCTCTCTCTCTCTCTCTCTCTCTCTCTCTCTCTCTCTCTGTTCTATCCATGTTCTATCCCATTCTATCCATATTCTATGTTCTATCCCATTCTATCCATGTTCTATCCATGTTTTATCCCATTCTATGTTCTATCCCATTCTATCCCATTCTATCCATGTTCTATCCCATTCTATGTTCTATCCCATTCTATCCATGTTCTATCCGTGTTCTATGTTCTATCCCATTCTATCCATGTTCTATGTTCTATCCATGTTCTATCCATGTTCTATCCATATTATATCCATGTTATATCCATGTTCTATCCATGTTCTATCCCATTCTATGTTCTATCCCATTCTATCCCATTCTATCCATGTTCTATCCGTGTTCCATGTTCTATCCCATTCTATCTATGTTCTATCTATGTTCTATGTTCTATCCCGTTCTATTAATTTTCTTGTTCATGCGCTAATAATTGTCTCATTCTATGATAGAACTTCTAACCATGCTCTATCTCATTCTATGATAGAACTTCTACCCATGCTCTATCTCATTCTATGATAGAACTTCTACCCATGCTCTATCTCATTCTATGATAGAGCATGGATAGAAGGTCTATCTCATTCTATGATAGAACTTCTACCCATGCTCTATCTCATTCTATGATAGACCTTCTATCCATGCTCTATCTCATTCTATGATAGAACTTCTACCCATGCTCTATCTCATTCTATGATAGAACTTCTACCCATGCTCTATCTCATTCTATGATAGAGCATGGATAGAAGGTCTATCTCATTCTATGATAGAACTTCTACCCATGCTCTATCTCATTCTATGATAGACCTTCTATCCATGCTCTATCTCATTCTATGATAGAACTTCTACCCATGCTCTATCTCATTCTATGATAGACCTTCTATCCATGCTCTATCTCATTCTATGATAGAACTTCTACCCATGCTCTATCTCATTCTATGATAGAACTTCTACCCATGCTCTATCTCATTCTATGATAGAACTTCTACCCATGCTCTATCTCATTCTATGATAGAACTTCTACCCATGCTCTATCTCATTCTATGATAGAACTTCTACCCATGCTCTATCTCATTCTATGATAGAACTTCTACCCATGCTCTATCTCATTCTATGATAGAACTTCTACCCATGCTCTATCTCATTCTATGATAGAACTTCTACCCATGCTCTATCTCATTCTATGATAGAACTTCTACCCATGCTCTATCTCATTCTATGATAGAACTTCTACCCATGCTCTATCTCATTCTATGATAGAACTTCTACCCATGCTCTATCTCATTCTATGATAGAACTTCTACCCATGCTCTATCTCATTCTATGATAGAACTTCTACCCATGCTCTATCTCATTCTATGATAGAACTTCTACCCATGCTCTATCTCATTCTATGATAGAACTTCTACCCATGCTCTATCTCATTCTATGATAGAACTTCTACCCATGCTCTATCTCATTCTATGATAGAACTTCTACCCATGCTCTATCTCATTCTATGATAGAACTTCTACCCATGCTCTATCTCATTCTATGATAGAACTTCTACCCATGCTCTATCTCATTCTATGATAGAACTTCTACCCATGCTCTATCTCATTCTATGATAGAACTTCTACCCATGCTCTATCTCATTCTATGATAGAACTTCTACCCATGCTCTATCTCATTCTATGATAGAACTTCTACCCATGCTCTATCTCATTCTATGATAGAACTTCTACCCATGCTCTATCTCATTCTATGATAGAACTTCTACCCATGCTCTATCTCATTCTATGATAGAACTTCTACCCATGCTCTATCTCATTCTATGATAGAACTTCTACCCATGCTCTATCTCATTCTATGATAGAACTTCTACCCATGCTCTATCTCATTCTATGATAGAACTTCTACCCATGCTCTATCTCATTCTATGATAGAACTTCTACCCATGCTCTATCTCATTCTATGATAGAACTTCTACCCATGCTCTATCTCATTCTATGATAGAACTTCTACCCATGCTCTATCTCATTCTATGATAGAACTTCTACCCATGCTCTATCTCATTCTATGATAGAACTTCTACCCATGCTCTATCTCATTCTATGATAGAACTTCTACCCATGCTCTATCTCATTCTATGATAGAACTTCTACCCATGCTCTATCTCATTCTATGATAGAACTTCTACCCATGCTCTATCTCATTCTATGATAGAACTTCTACCCATGCTCTATCTCATTCTATGATAGAACTTCTACCCATGCTCTATCTCATTCTATGATAGAACTTCTACCCATGCTCTATCTCATTCTATGATAGAACTTCTACCCATGATAGAACTTCTACCCATGCTCTATCTCATTCTATGATAGAACTTCTACCCATGCTCTATCTCATTCTATGATAGAACTTCTACCCATGCTCTACCTCATTCTATGATAGAACTTCTACCCATGCTCTATCTCATTCTATGATAGAACTTCTACCCATGCTCTATCTCATTCTATGATAGAACTTCTACCCATGCTCTATCTCATTCTATGATAGAACTTCTACCCATGCTCTATCTCATTCTATGATAGAACTTCTACCCATGCTCTATCTCATTCTATGATAGAACTTCTACCCATGCTCTATCTCATTCTATGATAGAACTTCTACCCATGCTCTATCTCATTCTATGATAGAACTTCTACCCATGCTCTATCTCATTCTATGATAGAACTTCTACCCATGCTCTATCTCATTCTATGATAGAACTTCTACCCATGCTCTATCTCATTCTATGATAGAACTTCTACCCATGCTCTATCTCATTCTATGATAGAACTTCTACCCATGCTCTCTCATTCTATGATAGAACTTCTACCCATGCTCTATCTCATTCTATGATAGAACTTCTACCCATGCTCTATCTCATTCTATGATAGAACTTCTACCCATGCTCTATCTCATTCTATGATAGAACTTCTACCCATGCTCTATCTCATTCTATGATAGAACTTCTACCCATGCTCTATCTCATTCTATGATAGAACTTCTACCCATGCTCTATCTCATTCTATGATAGAACTTCTACCCATGCTCTATCTCATTCTATGATAGAACTTCTACCCATGCTCTATCTCATTCTATGATAGAACTTCTACCCATGCTCTATCTCATTCTATGATAGAACTTCTACCCATGCTCTATCTCATTCTATGATAGAACTTCTACCCATGCTCTATCTCATTCTATGATAGAACTTCTACCCATGCTCTATCTCATTCTATGATAGAACTTCTACCCATGCTCTATCTCATTCTATGATAGAACTTCTACCCATGCTCTATCTCATTCTATGATAGAACTTCTACCCATGCTCTATCTCATTCTATGATAGAAAAAAAGTCCTGCTGCGCCTCCTGTAGCCCTAAGTCCTGCTGCGCCTCCTGTAGCCCAAAGTCCTGCTGCGCCTCCTGTAGCCCAAAGTCCTGCTGCGCCTCCTGTAGCCCAAAGTCCTGCTGCGCCTCCTGTAGCCCTAAGTCCTGCTGCGCCTCCTGTAGCCCTAAGTCCTGCTGCGCCTCCTGTAGCCCAAAGTCCTGCTGCGCCTCCTGTAGCCCAAAGTCCTGCTGCGCCTCCTGTAGCCCTAAGTCCTGCTGCGCCTCCTGTAGCCCTAAGTCCTGCTGCGCCTCCTGTAGCCCTAAGTCCTGCTGCGCCTCCTGTAGCCCTAAGTCCTGCTGCGCCTCCTGTAGCCCTAAGTCCTGCTGCGCCTCCTGTAGCCCTAAGTCCTGCTGCGCCTCCTGTAGCCCTAAGTCCTGCTGCGCCTCCTGTAGCCCTAAGTCCTGCTGCGCCTCCTGTAGCCCTAAGTCCTGCTGCGCCTCCTGTAGCCCTAAGTCCTGCTGCGCCTCCTGTAGCCCTAAGTCCTGCTGCGCCTCCTGTAGCCCTAAGTCCTGCTGCGCCTCCTGTAGCCCTAAGTCCTGCTGCGCCTCCTGTAGCCCTAAGTCCTGCTGCGCCTCCTGTAGCCCTAAGTCCTGCTGCGCCTCCTGTAGCCCTAAGTCCTGCTGCGCCTCCTGTAGCCCTAAGTCCTGCTGCGCCTCCTGTAGCCCTAACTGCAACAGTTACAAGCGCGGCTTTAGGCTAAAGCCTGAGATGCTTTACATTGAAGACCTCATCTGAATGACTGTCCTCATTAGAAGAAAACAGTTTTCTTTATATAGCCTAGTCTGCAGTTTCCTCCATTTGTTTTCAGACGATGCATAATGAACCAATAATGGGAAAATGTGTGAGATGTTGTTGCTGTTGTTGTTGCTGCAACAAAAACCTGCTCACCAGGGAAGATGCCAAGCCTCTTTGTGAGGTGTGTTTTGTGCGCTCTGAACTGTTTACCGTTCATTTCACCATTGAACTCACAGAAAGCTAGCGTTAATTTCTCCATTGAACACACACAAAGCTAGCGTTAATTTCTCCATTGAACACACACAAAGCTAGCGTTAATTTCTCCATTGAACTCACAGAAGGCTAGCGTTCATTTCTCCATTGAACACACAGAAAGCTAGCGTCTTTTCTCCATTGAACTCACAGAAAGCTAGCGTCTTTTCTCCATTGAACACACAGAAAGCTAGCGTTCATTTCTCCATCGAACACACAGAAAGCTAGCGTCTTTCCTCCATTGAACACACACACAAAGCAAGCGTGCACAACAGGTCCCAAAGGCACCCAAATCATCCAACAAATGATGCACATTAAATTACATTCATTCCAATGCATTAGCACGTATATCTGGGACCCTAGTGGGTGAAAGGGCAGCCCAGCAAACAAAACACACACAGACACATGGGAGACCAGGCAACGCCTCCCAGGCGCAGGATGAAAACAATGCCCGTAAGTCACCCATGAGACACTCCATCTCCTTGTGTACTCTCCATTACTTCTCCATCTCTCACTATCTCTCTCTCTCACACACACACACACACAGCAAATGTGCAGGGTGTTAAAATGTCGGTGTGGAGGTAAAAAAATGCAGGGTGTTGCGAGTGTTATATCTGAGAGTTTATTCTAGTGCGGTTAACCCCCGTCGGGTTTGAATTTGACACCACCTGCGGTGAACAAATGAAGTGTTAATCGCCAGTGTTGGATTATATTGTGTTGAGTTTATTTCTGTTAACTCTCTGAGTGAAAAGGACTGGGGAGGCCCTTTATTAAGGCTGTTATTTAGAATAGTGTTAATATTTGTTTTATTAAGAGTGCATTTTATATTGTATTTCATATTAAAGCATTCGTGTGTGAGAGATATATTATATATAACCTACCTAAAAGCAAGAGATCGCTATGTGCATTGAAACAGGTAAGATCAGGGATATTGCCTCTGTGTATTGAAACAGGTCAGATCAGGGATATTGTCTCTGCGTATTGAAACAGGTTAGATCAGGGATATTGCCTCTGCGTATTGAAACAGGTCAGATCAGGGATATTGTCTCTGTGCATTGAAACAGGTAAGATCAGGGATATTGTCTCTGCGTATTGAAACAGGTCAGATCAGGGATATTGTCTCTGCGTATTGAAACAGGTCAGATCAGGGATATTGCCTCTGCGTATTGAAACAGGTCAGATCAGGGATATTGCCTCTGCGTATTGAAACAGGTTAGATCAGGGATATTGTCTCTGTGTATTGAAACAGGTTAGATCAGGGATATTGTCTCTGCGTATTGAAACAGGTAAGATCAGGGATATTGTCTCTGTGTATTGAAACAGGTCAGATCAGGGATATTGTCTCTGCGTATTGAAAAAGGTAGGATCAGGGATATTGTCTCTGCGTATTGAAACAGGTTAGATCAGGGATATTGTCTCTGCGTATTGAAACAGGTAAGATCAGGGATATTGTCTCTGCGTATTGAAACAGGTCAGATCAGGGATATTGTCTCTGCGTATTGAAAAAGGTAGGATCAGGGATATTGTCTCTGCGTATTGAAACAGGTTAGATCAGAGATATTGCCTCTGCGTATTGAAACAGGTAGGATCAGGAATATTGCCTCTGCTTAATGAAACAGGTCGGTATTGTTGTGAAATGGAAAAGGAAAGACTATGTAACTATTGTGACCTCGAAGAAATAGAGAATGAAACTCATTTTATCCTCTATTGCCTTTTCTACCACGATATACGCTTCCTCTTATTCCACAAATCCCACCAGATATACCCTGGTATTATGGGGCTGAGTGATGAGGAGACAGACCACCAGATATACCCTGGTATTATGTAGCCATGACGAGACAGACCACCAGATATACCCTGGTATTATGTAGCCATGAGGAGACAGACCACCGGATATACCCTGGTATTATGTAGTCATGAGGAGACAGACCACCAGATATACCCTGGTATTATGTAGTCATGAGGAGACAGACCACCAGATATACCCTGGTATTATGTAGCCATGAGGAGACAGACCACCAGATATACCCTGGTATTATGTAGCCATGAAGAGACAGACCACCAGATATACCCTGGTATTATGTAGCTGAGGAGACAGACCACCAGATATACCCTGGTATTATGTAGTCATGAGGAGACAGACCACCAGATATACCCTGGTATTATGTAGCCATGAGGAGACAGACCACCAGATATACCCTGGTATTATGTAGTCATGAGGAGACAGACCACCAGATATACCCTGGTATTATGTAGTCATGAGGAGACAGACCACCAGATATACCCTGGTATTATGTAGTCATGAGGAGACAGACCACCAGATATACCCTGGTATTATGTAGCCATGAGAAGACAGACCACCAGATATACCCTGGTATTATGTAGCCATGAGGAGACAGACCACCAGATATACCCTGGTATTATGTAGTCATGAGGAGACAGACCACCAGATATACCCTGGTATTATGTAGCCATGAGGAGACAGACCACCAGATATACCCTGGTATTATGTAGTCATGAGGAGACAGACCACCAGATATACCCTGGTATTATGTAGTCATGAGGAGACAGACCACCAGATATACCCTGGTATTATGTAGTCATGAGGAGACAGACCACCAGATATACCCTGGTATTATGTAGTCATGAGGAGACAGACCACCAGATATACCCTGGTATTATGTAGTCATGAGGAGACAGACCACCAGATATACCCTGGCATTATGTAGCCATGAGGAGACAGACCACCAGATATACCCTGGTATTATGTAGTCATGAGGAGACAGACCACCAGATATACCCTGGTATTATGTAGCCATGAGGAGACAGACCACCAGATATACCCTGGTATTATGTAGCTGAGGAGACAGACCACCAGATATACCCTGGCATTATGTAGCCATGAGGAGACAGACCACCAGATATACCCTGGTATTATGTAGCCATGAGGAGACAGACCACCAGATATACCCTGGTATTATGTAGCTGAGGAGACAGACCACCAGATATGCCCTGGTATTATGTAGCCATGAGGAGACAGACCACCAGATATACCCTGGTATTATGTAGCCATGAGGAGACAGACCACCAGATATACCCTGGTATTATGTAGTCATGAGGAGACAGACCACCAGATATACCCTGGTATTATGTAGCTGAGGAGACAGACCACCAGATATACCCTGGTATTATGTAGCTGAGGGATGAGGAGACAGACCACCAGATATACCCTGGCATTATGTAGCCATGAGGAGACAGACCACCAGATATACCCTGGTATTATGTAGTCATGAGGAGACAGACCACCAGATATACCCTGGCATTATGTAGCTGAGGAGACAGACCACCAGATATACCCTGGTATTATGTAGCCATGAGGAGACAGACCACCACATATACCCTGGCATTATGTAGCCATGAGGAGACAGACCACCAGATATACCCTGGTATTATGTAGCTGAGGAGACAGACCACCAGATATACCCTGGTATTATGTAGCTGAGGAGACAGACCACCAGATATACCCTGGTATTATGTAGCCATGAGGAGACAGACCACCAGATATACCCTGGTATTATGTAGCTGAGGAGACAGACCACCAGATATACCCTGGTATTATGTAGTCATGAGGAGACAGACCACCAGATATACCCTGGCATTATGTAGCCATGAGGAGACAGACCACCAGATATACCCTGGTATTATGTAGTCATGAGGAGACAGACCACCAGATATACCCTGGTATTATGTAGCCATGAGGAGACAGACCACCAGATATACCCTGGTATTATGTAGCTGAGGAGACAGACCACCAGATATACCCTGGCATTATGTAGCCATGAGGAGACAGACCACCAGATATACCCTGGTATTATGTAGCCATGAGGAGACAGACCACCAGATATACCCTGGTATTATGTAGCTGAGGAGACAGACCACCAGATATGCCCTGGTATTATGTAGCCATGAGGAGACAGACCACCAGATATACCCTGGTATTATGTAGCCATGAGGAGACAGACCACCAGATATACCCTGGTATTATGTAGTCATGAGGAGACAGACCACCAGATATACCCTGGTATTATGTAGCTGAGGAGACAGACCACCAGATATACCCTGGTATTATGTAGCTGAGGGATGAGGAGACAGACCACCAGATATACCCTGGCATTATGTAGCCATGAGGAGACAGACCACCAGATATACCCTGGTATTATGTAGTCATGAGGAGACAGACCACCAGATATACCCTGGCATTATGTAGCTGAGGAGACAGACCACCAGATATACCCTGGTATTATGTAGCCATGAGGAGACAGACCACCACATATACCCTGGCATTATGTAGCCATGAGGAGACAGACCACCAGATATACCCTGGTATTATGTAGCTGAGGAGACAGACCACCAGATATACCCTGGTATTATGTAGCTGAGGAGACAGACCACCAGATATACCCTGGTATTATGTAGCCATGAGGAGACAGACCACCAGATATACCCTGGTATTATGTAGCTGAGGAGACAGACCACCAGATATACCCTGGTATTATGTAGTCATGAGGAGACAGACCACCAGATATACCCTGGTATTATGTAGCTGAGGAGACAGACCACCAGATATACCCTGGTATTATGTAGTCATGAGGAGACAGACCACCAGATATACCCTGGTATTATGTAGTCATGAGGAGACAGACCACCAGATATACCCTGGTATTATGTAGTCATGAGGAGACAGACCACCAGATATACCCTGGTATTATGTAGTCATGATGAGACAGACCACCAGATATACCCTGGTATTATGTAGTCATGAGGAGACAGACCACTAGATATACCCTGGTATTATGTAGCCATGAGGAGACAGACCACTAGATATACCCTGGTATTATGTAGCTGAGGAGACAGACCACCAGATATACCCTGGTATTATGTAGTCATGAGGAGACAGACCACCAGATATACCCTGGTATTATGCAGTCATGAGGAGACAGACCACCAGATATACCCTGGCATTATGTAGCCATGAGGAGACAGACCACCAGATATACCCTGGTATTATGTAGTCATGAGGAGACAGACCACCAGATATACCCTGGTATTATGCAGTCATGAGGAGGCAGACCACCAGATATACCATGGTATTATGTAGCTGAGGAGACAGACCACCAGATATACCCTGGTATTATGTAGCTGAGGAGACAGACCACCAGATATACCCTGGCATTATGTAGTCATGAGGAGACAGACCACCAGATATACCCTGGTATTATGTAGTCATGAGGAGACAGACCACCAGATATACCCTGGCATTATGTAGCCATGAGGAGACAGACCACTAGATATACCCTGGTATTATGTAGCTATGGAGACAGACCTCCAGATATACCCTGGTATTATGTAGTCATGAGGAGACAGACCACCAGATATACCCTGGTATTATGTAGCTGAGGAGACAGACCACCAGATATACCCTGGCATTATGTAGCCATGAGGAGACAGACCACCAGATATACCCTGGCATTATGTAGCTGAGGAGACAGACCACCAGCTGTGGTAAATGAGGAGACAGACCACCAGCTGTGGTAAATGAGGAGACAGACCACCAGCTGTGGTAAATGAGGAGACAGACCACCAGCTGTGGTAAATGAGGAGACAGACCACCAGCTGTGGTAAATGAGGAGACAGACCACCAGCTGTGGTAAATGAGGAGACAGACCACCAGCTGTGGTAAATGAGGAGACAGACCACCAGCTGTGGTAAATGAGGAGACAGACCACCAGCTGTGGTAAATGAGGAGACAGACCACCAGCTGTGGTAAATGGCACATGTTTATATAGATTGTGTATAGGCTTGTTTCCCATATGACTCTTCTCTTTGTGCCAGACTGGGTTCAAATGCCTACAGTTGAATTTTTCTGTACTTCTTTATCTGTGTATGTTATGTACATATGTATGTATGTATGTGTGTGTGTGTGTGTGTGTGTGTGTGTGTGTGTGTGTGTGTGTGTGTGTGTGTGTGTGTGTGTGTGTGTGTGTGTGTGTGTGTGTATATATATAGAGTGTATATATATAGAGCCGTTCTGTATATATATAAAACTTCCGGCGCCGAAAAGAGATGGCCGCCTCGCTTCGCGTTCCTTGGAAAATATGCAGTATTTTGTTTTTTTACGTGTTATTTCTTACATCGGTACCCCAGGTAATCTTAGGTTTCATTACATACAGTCGGGAGGAACTACTGAATATACGATTAACGTCAACTCATCATCGTTCCTACCAGGAATATGACTTTCCCGAAACGGATCCAGTGTTTTGCCTTCCACCCAATACAATGGATCTGATCCCAGCCGGCGACCCTGTGCGACGCCGAAAAAGGGGAAAACGAGGCGGTCTCGTGGTCAGGCTTCGGAGACGGGCACATCGCGCTCCACTCCCTAGCATACTACTCGCCAATGTCCAGTCTCTTGACAATAAGGTTGATGAAATCCGAGCACGGGTAGCATTCCAGAGAGACATCAGGGATTGCAACGTGCTCTGCTTCACGGAAACATGGCTAACTCAAGGGACGCTAACGGAGTCGGTGCAGCCAGCTGGTTTCTTCATGCATCGCGCCGACAGAAACAAACATCTTTCCGGTAAGAAGAGGGGCGGGGGGGTATGCCTTATGATTAACGAGAAGTGGTGTGATCATCATAACAACACACAGGAACTCAAGTCATTCTGTTCACCTGATCTAGAACTCCTCACAATCAAATGTCGACCGCATTATCTACCAAGGGAATTCTCTTCAATCATAATCACAGCCGTATATATTCCCCCCCAAGCAGACACATCGATGGCCCTGAACGAACTTTATCTGACTCTTTGTAAACTGGAAACCACACACCCTGAGGCTGCATTCATCGTAGCTGGGGATTTTAACAAGGCTAATCTAAAAACAAAACTCCCTAAATTCTATCAGCATATCGATTGTGCTACCAGGGCTGGAAAAACACTAGACCATTGTTATACTAATTTCCGCGACGCTTATAAGGCCCTTATAAACAACAAGCTCCCGCGCTCAGGTCTGTTCAACGCTGGTCCGACCAATCTGAATCCACGCTTCAAGACTGCTTCGATCACGCGGATTGGAATATGTTCCGCATCGCGTCCAACAACAATATTGACGAATATGCTGATTCGGTGAGCGAGTTCATTAGGAAGTGCATTGACGATGTCGTACCCACAGCAACGATAAAAACATTCCCAAACCAGAAACCGTGGATTGACGGCAGCATTCGCGTGAAACTGAAAGCGCGAACCACTGCTTTTAACCAGGGCAAGGTGACCGGAAGCATGACCGAATACAAACAGTGTAGCTATTCTCTCCGCAAGGCAATCAAACAGGCTAAGTCTCAGTACAGAGACAAAATCGAGTCGCAATTCAACAGCTCAGACACAAGAGGTATGTGGCAGGGTCTACAGTCAATCACGGATTACAAAAAGAAAACCAGCCCCGTCGCGGACCAGGATGTCTTGCTCCCAGACAGGCTAAACAACTTTTTTGCCCGCTTTGAGGACAATACAGTGCCACTGACACGGCCCCCTACCAAAACCTGCGGGCTCTCCTTCACTGCAGCCGAGGTGAGTAAAACATTTAAACGTGTTAACCCTCGCAAGGCTGCAGGCCCAGACGGCATTCCCAGCCGCGTCCTCAGAGCATGCGCAGACCAGCTGGCTGGTGTGTTTACGGACATATTCAATCAATCCTTATCCCAGTCTGCTGTTCCCACATGCTTCAAGAGGGCCACCATTGTTCCTGTTCCCAAGAAAGCTAAGGTAACTGAGCTAAACGACTACTGCCCCGTAGCACTCACTTCCGTCATCATGAAGTGCTTTGAGAGACTAGTCAAGGACCATATCACCTCCACCCTACCGGACACCCTAGACCCACTCCAATTTGCTTACCGACCCAATAGGTCCACAGACGACGCAATCGCAACCACACTGCACACTGCCCTAACCCATCTGGACAAGAGGAATACCCATGTGAGAATGCTGTTCATCGATTACAGCTCAGCATTTAACACCATAGTACCCTCCAAACTCGTCATCAAGCTCGAGACCCTGGGTCTCGACCCCGCCCTGTGCAACTGGGTCCTGGACTTCCTGACGGGCCGCCCCCAGGTGGTGAGGGTAGGTAACAACATCTCCACCCCGCTGATCCTCAACACTGGGGCCCCACAAGGGTGCGTTCTGAGCCCTCTCCTGTACTCCCTGTTCACCCACGACTGCGTGGCCATGCACGCCTCCAACTCAATCATCAAGTTTGCGGATGACACTACAGTGGTAGGCTTGATTACCAACAACGACGAGACGGCCTACAGGGAGGAGGTGAGGGCCCTCGGAGTGTGGTGTCAGGAAAATAACCTCACACTCAACGTCAACAAAACAAAGGAGATGATTGTGGACTTCAGGAAACAGCAGAGGGAGCACCCCCCTATCCACATCGACGGGTCAGTAGTGGAGAAGGTGGAAAGTTTTAAGTTCCTCGGTGTACACATCACGGACAAACTGAATTGGTCCACCCACACAGACAGCGTTGTGAAGAAGGCGCAGCAGCGCCTCTTCAACCTCAGGAGGCTGAAGAAATTCGGCTTGTCACCAAAAGCACTCACAAACTTCTACAGATGCACAATCGAGAGCATCCTGTCGGGCTGTATCACCGCCTGGTACGGCAACTGCTCCGCCCACAACCGTAAGGCTCTCCAGAGGGTAGTGAGGTCTGCAGAACGCATCACCAGGGGCAAACTACCTGCCCTCCAGGACACCTACACCACCCGATGTCACAGGAAGGCCATAAAGATCATCAAGGACAACAACCACCCAAGCCACTGCCTGTTCACCCCGCTATCATCCAGAAGGCGAGGTCAGTACAGGTGCATCAAAGCAGGGACCGAGAGACTGAAAAACAGCTTCTATCTCAAGGCCATCAGACTGTTAAACAGCCACCACTAACATTTAGCGGCCGCTGCCAACATACTGACTCAACTCCAGCCACTTTAAAAATGGGAATTGATGGAAATTATGTAAAAATGTACCACTAGCCACTTTAAACAATGCCACTTAATACAATGTTTACATACCCTACATTACCCATCTCATATGTATATACTGTACTCTATATCATCTACTGCATCTTGCCATCTTTATGTAATACATGTACCACTAGCCACTTTAAACTATGCCACTTTATGTTTACATACCCTACAGTACTCATCTCATATGTATATACCGTACTCTATACCATCTACTGCATCTGCCATGCCGTTCTGTACCACCACTCATTCATATATCTTTATGTACATATTCTTTATCCCTTTACACTTGTGTGTGTGTGTAAGGTAGTAGTTGTGGAATTGTTAGGTTAGATTACTGTTGGTTATTACTGCATTGTCGGAACTAGAAGCACAAGCATTTCGCTACACTCGCATTAACATCTGCTAACCATGTGTATGTGACTAATAAAATTTGATTTGATTTGATTTGTATGTATGTATGTATGTATGTGTATATATACAGAGTGTATGTGTGTATATTATTTTACTGCTCTAGGGAAATCAATATTGTTTGGATTACCGAATGTATTATTATGTATTTTTTCACTCTTTCTGCGATGTGCAATGCAGAGAACAGACGAAGAAGAATTGTCATTTAATTAGCAGTGAATTATTGTAATGTTTGTTTATGTGTCAATCCCATAAGGGATGTGTTGCCAATTGTCGACTTGACCCAAAAATAACATTTTCAATTAATTAATTCACGTGTTTTCTGTATGCACATCCATTGATTAATTGATCTTATACTACACAAATATAAATAACATACATTTTTCAAAACTAATCCAAATTGTAAGTGGTTGGAATTATTTCACCCGTTATTGAGATGGTTTTTCCAGTTTAGGTAGTCTAATTTATCAATTTTCCCTACCATGGCAACCATGGCAACCATTGCAGGTGATTTAAAAGTTTTGAATTGTTTGCTATCCGAACTGTGGCTGGGTTCCAATAGGATTTATATAACTCTTTGCAAGCCAGCATAACGTGGTTTGCCGATGTGGCCTGCAAACCAGGAGTTTCAGGCAACTGTGTTAGCGTTAAACTAGGTTGTTGAAGTATGGCATTGTCCCCAAAAAAGTTATGCAAAAAATATATATATAAAAACAATTAAGTATTTCCCTTAGGAACTTGTTTTTATTTTATTTAACCTTTATTTAACCAGAAAGGGCTCATTGAGATTTAAAATCTCTTTTTCAAGAGCATCCTGGCTAAGATAGGCAGCACCTAAGTCATTACAAAAATGACAGACAAACAACAGTGTTGTCTACAGGGCAGACAACCATTGAATGCAACAATCATATCTCTGTCAGTAGAGAACACAGTCATGGGTGGTACTGGTACTTCTCAAATTCACCTGAAAAGGCACCCTGGGAAATAAATCTGCATATAAGGCGTTACACCCTACGGTGTTAAAACGACACCCTAATAAACGGGTGACTGACACAACAGGTGTTAATTCTAAAGAGAGAAAGTGTGACAACTCTAATAAAGACTTATTTTAAGTCAGGATTCACAACACGCGCGGTGTTTGGGATACAACACTCCAGGGTTGTTAGTTCATCAACACTTTGAAATAAGTGTTAGTTTAACACTATGAGTAATGTAATCACATTTCATTTCGAAGAAGATTATAAAGGACACACATTTGCTATGCACACAAACATCAAAATCCAGTAAAAGTCCCAGTACCTTTTAGCAGGATCCCGTAGACTGCGCACAGTGTCAGAACCAAGTGATGCTTGAGATTCATCCTGTCTTCTCGCTCTCTTTACTAGCGGTACCGAAAGCTCTCCGTTCTACGTTAAGC
This sequence comes from Salvelinus alpinus, assembly GCF_045679555.1. Classification (NCBI taxonomy): domain Eukaryota; kingdom Metazoa; phylum Chordata; class Actinopteri; order Salmoniformes; family Salmonidae; genus Salvelinus; species Salvelinus alpinus. The sequence continues at coordinate 56,933,444 of NC_092098.1, forward strand.
GGTTTGTTATCCAGGTGGGGGGTGGCCTCGTCAGTCCTCGTGTTGCTGTGAGATCCGTATATATATATGGGCTCCTCGTGCGTACCGATCGGTAATAACGTTTCCCTAACGTTTTCCTCCCTTTATTCGGTTTAGTCCCCTTGGGTGGCCTAGAAGATGTACCGGGTATTGGGTAGCGGGCAGATTATATGTAACTGCTCCGTAGCCCTATAGCTGTGATAATGACTCGTTGTATTTCCTCCGGAAAGAAGAAGAGATGCTGCCGTATTCCGCTCTTCCTCACTTTGCTCTCACGCACAGAATCGGTAAAGTGCTCTTGAGCTCGGGAGGCAGGAGGTGCGTGTGTTAGTCCCGCCCACACAGTGGTGACTGATTGGATTGGTTAACCAATCAGGGACGTCCGTAGTTGAGCACTCTGTCTGTGTGTGTGTATGTGTATGTGTGTGTGTGTGTGTGTATGTGCGTGTGTCGCGGGAGATTATGCGAGGAATCGGGGGGGTTCTATTCGCCGAGCGACGGGAGACCTTTATCCGAGCAGAGAGTTTTTGGGGCGTTTAAATCCTGAACAGCGATTGACAGGCAATCTGGGCGGATTCAATTATCCTGAACTGCAGGCTACTGGTCTATGGGCTTCGGACGAAACCAGGACGGGAAGAGCGCCTTTCTCAACGGAACAGTTATCAGCTTGGTGCATTGTCCAGAAACATACATCTAATTTATATAAAATAAAAGTTAGCATTTTCTAACTATTTTTTTTATTTTGGAAGGCCTTTTGCATGGGAAGGCCTTTTGCATGGGAAGGCCTTTTGCATGGGAAGGCCTTTTGCATGGGAAAACACAGAGTCCTGGTAATTACTACAGGTGCTTAAAGACGATGTTTTGAGCGGACTTTGCGGTGCGCCTCGAACGGGGTCCCTGGCGCATGCGCAGGAAGCAGCCCGCTTCCAAATCAGAATGCAATCAACTTTCGGCAGATGCAAACACGTGTAACAGATGTTCATCGTACTGTCCTTGCGTTGTGTTTGGTCAAATAAATCACCACCAGCCAGTGGTCCCAGTTGAGCAATATTTATTATCTGTAGTTAAACACATTGGTTGAGCAGGGCTTAATGATGATGATGGCTGTCGATGGTATTGCATCACATTTTCATACTGGGCATTAACAAAATACAAAAATACAATACAAAATATAACATGTGTAAATACATGTAGTTAAATAGGAAACAGCACGTTAGTTGTGTAGTTAAACAGGAAACAGCACGTTAGTTGTGTAGTTAAACAGGAAACAGCACGTTAGTTGTGTAGTTAAACAGGAAACAGCACGTTAGTTATGTAGTTAAACAGGAAACAGCATGTTCGTTGTGTAGTTAAATAGGAAACAGCACGTTAGTTGTGTAGTTAAACAGGAAACAGCACGTTAGTTGTGTAGTTAAACAGGAAACAGCACGTTAGTTGTGTAGTTAAACAGGAAACAGCACGTTAGTTGTGTAGTTAAACAGGAAACAGCACGTTAGTTGTGTAGTTAAACAGGAAACAGCATGTTCGTTGTGTAGTTAAATAGAAAACAGCACGTTAGTTGTGTAGTTAAACAGGAAACAGCATGTTCGTTGTGTAGTTAAATAGAAAACAGCACGTTAGTTGTGTAGTTAAACAGGAAACAGCACGTTAGTTATGTAGTTAAACAGGAAACAGCATGTTCGTTGTGTAGTTAAATAGGAAACAGCACGTTAGTTGTGTAGTTAAACAGGAAACAGCACGTTAGTTGTGTAGTTAAACAGGAAACAGCACGTTAGTTGTGTAGTTAAACAGGAAACAGCACGTTAGTTGTGTAGTTAAACAGGAAACAGCACGTTAGTTGTGTAGTTAAACAGGAAACATCACATTAGTTGTCTAGGTAAACAGGAAACAGCACGTTAGTTGTGTAGTTAAATAGAAAACAGCACGTTAGTTGTGCAGAGCTTAATGATGTTGATGGCTGTCGTTGGTTAAAATCTGTAGGATGAAAACAACTGTGTTAGCAGTGAGTTTATGTGACCATGACATCGGTGTATGCTAGCTAACACATTATCTACAGCAATCATATGCCAAAGCACATCCCAGAAAGCCCCTCAATCCCTAACAGGTACCATATACCCACACATGTATAAATCAGTAACGCACAGCAAACTTGTACACATTGTAAAATAGAAAATAGAAAACAGTATTCAGAACGTGACCTACCCCTTGCATCACATTTTCATACTGGGTAGACCTGACATTCGGATCTCCCCCTATCTGCAAGCGGGGCCAATCACAACACGCCTTATTGTCATCGGAATTGAACCAACGAATAAGAATGCTTCTTTAGAGGCAAGTGGAAACATAACCAACCCTTTTACATACACACCTTCTTTGTCTACACCCTTTTGGAATCAGGAGTCAGCCATCCTGGAGTCCAATCAATGAGACGAGATTGGAGATGTTGGTTAGAGCTGCCCTGCCATATAAAAAACACTCACAAAATGTTTGTTTGCTATTCACAAGAAGCATTGCCTGATGTGAACTTTGCCTCGAACAAAAGAGATCTCAGAAGACCTAAGATTAAGAATTGTTGACTGGCGTAAAGCTGGAAAGGGATACAAAAGTATCTCTAAAAGCCTTGTTCATCATGTTCATCATTCTACGGTAAGACAAATTGTCTATAAATGTAGAAATTTCAGCACTGTTGCTACTCTCCCTAGGAGTGGCCGTCCTGCAAAGATGACTGCAAGAGCACAGCGCAGAATGCTCAATGAGGTTAAGAAGAATCCTAGAGTGTCAGCTAAAGACTTAGAGAAATCTCTGGAACATGCTAACATCTCTGTTGACAAGTCTACGATACGTAAAACACTAAACAAGAATGGTGTTCATGGGAGGACGCCATGGAAGAAGCCACTGCTGTCCCCCAAAAAACATTGCTGCACGTCTGAAGGTTGCAAAAGTGCTCCGGGATGTTCCACAGCGCTTCTGGACAAATATTCTGTGGACAGATGAAACTACAGTTGAGTTGTTTGGAAGGAAAACACATGTGTGGAAAGAAAAAAGGCACAGCACACCAATATCAAAACCTCATCCCAACTGTAAAGTATGGTGGAGGGAGCACCATGGTTTGGGGCTGCTTTGCTGCCTCAGGGCCTGGACAGCTTGCCTATCATCGACGGAAAAATTAATTCCCAAGTTTATCAAGACATTTTGCAGAAGAATGTAAGGCTATCCGTCCGCCAATTGAAGCTCAGCAGAAGTTGGGTGATGCAACAGGACAACGACCCAAAACACAGAAGTAAATCAACAACAGAATGGCTTCAACAGAAGAAAATACGCCTTCTGGAGTGGCCAAGTCAGAGTCCTGACCTCAACCTGATTGAGATGCTGTGGTATGACCTCGAGGGAACAGTTCACACCAGACAACCCAAGAACATTTCTGAACTGAAACAGTTTTGTAAAGAGGAATGGTCCAAAATTCCTCCTGACCGTTGTGCAGGTCTGATCCGCAACTACAGAGAACGTTTGGTTGAGGTTATTGCTGCTAAAGGAGGGTCAACCAGTTATTAAATCCAAGGCTTCACATACGTTTTCCACCCTGCACTGTGAATGTTTACACGGTATGTTCAATAAAGACATGAAAACTTATACTTTTTTGTGTGTTATTAGTTTAAGCAGACAGTGTTTGTCTATTGTTGTGACGTAGATAAAGTTCAGATCAAATTTCATGACCAAATTCTGCAGAAATCCAAGTATTTCCAAACATACTTTTTCTTGCCACTGTATATATCCCTCCTAGTAGTGGTCATGTGTATTACATATCCCTACTAGTAGTGGTAAATTGCTGAATTGCTGTAGTAGTGCCAAAACAATTGAATGTGTGTAGGGAACAACTTAGAGTAGCAGCAAGTCTCAAACCTTTACTTGTTGAGTGTTAAGCCATGTCCTTTTGGTCTGTTTTGCCCTGTAATTACTGTTTAGAAGCCTTTGTTAAGGCTTTCACGAGTGCAAGTCATATAAACCCCAAATATTCATAAATATGCTGTAATATACAAATACCTAGCAGTTAACCTGCTAGCACCTGTCATGATGTAGAACTGTCTGGGTATAGCTAGTGGCTTCCCACTCTCTCATTCTCTCCTACACCCAGGTTCTGTTTTCTCAGGCCGTAAATTCCTGGCGGAGACTCTCTCCCCCAGTTCATACAGAAAGAGACACAGACAGAACAAAGGATTCCACGTGGCGAACTCCTAAATCCCCAAAGTGGGAATTTGAAACAAATTGTCAACTTGTGAGAGAGGACAGGAAACACACAACTATATCTCTCAATGTGTACATTTCTCAATTATGGGGGTTGCATCTAATTCTTGTATAAAATGAATGAGTAAAGATGAAACTATTTGGGAAATTATGTAATGTGATGTTAAACCTTTAATGTGAGAGAATTGTATTCCCTTTAAAGTTGAACTAACTCATTGGCCACGCCCCCGTGAGCACAGACATGATCCGGAGTCATAGAACCACCTTTTCTATTACGAATAAAACCCTCTCCTGAGGAAATACTCTTCAGACCCCGCGTACCTCGGTGGACACTGAGGGGGCACAGGTTTGAGTTCAGACTAAGCAAACCCACATCATGAGCTGTGATTGTGAATACTTTAGACTAAGCAAACCCTCAGTGTGAGCTGTGATTGTGAATACTTTAGACGAAGCAAACCCTCAGTGTGAGCTGTGATTGTGAATACTTTAGACTAAGCAAACCCTCAGTGTGAGCTGTGATTGTGAATACTTTAGACTAAGCAAACCCTCAGTGTGAGCTGTGATTGTGAATACTTTAGACTGAGCAAACCCTCAGTGTGAGCTGTGATTGTGAATACTTTAGACTAAGCAAACCCTCAGTGTGAGCTGTGATTGTGAATACTTTAGACTAAGCAAACCCTCAGTGTAAGCTGTGATTGTGACACAGCGAATAGTTATTGAATTCCTAACCAAACCACGTGGAGCATTGGCTACATGGCGGGAAATGGTTAAACTCTGAGACTATCGATCCCAACAGAATAAGAGCAACTCTTAGATACTAATTACTAGTCTGCAGCTAGAAATTATGTCAACCTGGGATGCGAAGACCGACAACCGCCGACACATCTATTCCATGAGAACATTTCTGAATGGTACTCTGAAGTATCCATTCTAACCACGAAAGACTTTGATCTTCAGGGAAGCAGAGAGAGAGACGCTGATGAACTGACTCTCCGCAGACGGACCGGATTCCAACAGAAATCACTGTAATTAATATTACCTGATTAACTTCTTGCAACTATAGGGGGTGCTGTTCCGCATTAGCATATTTGTGTCTCCAAATTAAACTGCCTCGTGCTAAATTCTTGATCGTACAATATGCATATTATTGTTATTATTGGATAGAAAACAGTCTATAGTTTCTATAGGAGTTGAAATTTTGTCTCTGAGTGGTACAGAACAATTTCTACAGCACTTTTCATGACAGGGTTCAGATTTCAGAAATTTTTACCTCTGATCTGGGGTCTGTTTATAAGGCCACAGTGAATGCTATGAAGAAACCGACACTGCCTACGTCTTCCTCTGGGTGTCTGTACGTCATCACGTTTTCAATGAAGTCGATGGGACGTTCACAGCCATTATAAATGACAAAAATGTACAGAGACCCCCCTTTCTCAACGTGCGCCTCAAGCGTGAAGGCCATCGGACCTGCCTCGTTCCAAATCGTTTTCTAACCAGCAGTATTTCTCCGGTCATGTTTTCAGTCGTTATAGTTGTTAAAAACATCATAATGTAGTGAATTTTAACCGTTTTATATCAATTTATATCCGTTTAGTGCGATTTTGAGGAATTTCTTTGTCGTGCACTCTGAAAGTTTGGACACGTTTTAGAGTGTCGGTCGTTGGTGATGGACATTTCGAAGGACAGAGGACATCTATCGACCAAAAGACGTTTATAACATAGAAAGGATACATTGCCCAAGAATATGATGGAAGATCAGCTCAAAGTAAGCAATATTTAATATGATAAACCGTGTTTCTGTCGAAATATTTTAAACGCATATATCGCCATTTTGTTTGGTATAGCTTCACTTGGCCAACCCTGTATTGAAAAGTAAGGATAATTTTAAAAATGTAAATCAGCGGTTGCATTAAGAACTAATTTGTCTTTCGATTCCTGTCAACCCTGTATTTTTTAGTCAAGTATATGATTAGCTTTTAATTAAACTAGATCACTCTGATAGATGACGTCAGACATATTGAGGCTTGATTTCCTAGTATTTTCATTGTGTAACCACGGTTTTGTATGGCTAAATATGCACCTTTTCGAACAAACTGTATATGTATGTTGTAAAATGATGTTACAGGAGTGTCATCGGAAGAATTCTGAGAAGGTTAGTGAAAAAATTAATATCTTTTGGCGGTGGTTACGTTATAGCGCTCTTTGGCTGGAATCGATGCTCTGGTAACGTTGGAACATGTAGTATGCTAACTTATCGATTTATTGTGTTTTCGCTGAAAAACGCTTAGAAAATCTGAAATATGGTCTGAAATCACAAGAACTGGGTCTTTCCATTGCTATGCTTTGTCTATTTTTATGAAATGTTTTATGATGAGTAAATTGGTCATACACGTTGCTCTATCTAGTAATTCTAGTGGATTTGTGATGGTCGGTGCAATTGTAAACTGTGATTTCTACCTGAAATATGCACTTTTTTCTAACAAAAACTATCCTATACCATGAATATGTTATCAGACTGTCATCTGATGGTTTTTTTTATAGGTTATTGGCTATCAATATCTTAGTTGAGCCGAATTGGTGATAGCACCTGAAGGAGTAAGAAACTGATGGAGTTAGAATAGTGGTGTATTTTGCTAACGTGTTTAGCTAATAGATTTACATATTTTGTCTTCCCTGTAAAACATTTTAAAAATCTGAAATGGTGGCTTTATTCACAAGATCTGTATCTTTCATCTGGTGTCTTGGACTTGTGATTTAATGATATTTAGATGCTACTATCTACTTCTGAAGCTATGCTATCTATGCTAATCAGTGTGTGGGGGGTGGGGGGTGCTCCCGGATCCGGGGTTAGTAGCAATGAAAGGTTAAACTAATCATGTAAATGTAATTAACTAGAATGTCGGGGCACCACGAAAGAATGTTATCTTCCGAATAAACTCTTAAAGACCTGGTAATCTTTTACATAAATAGCAGTCAATTATTAATCGTCACCTTTTTCAGTCTCATCTGAACACTGTAAACTCTTGTTTATCTTCACGAACCCTGGCTAACAAGTTGAATCAGCAATACAAAATGTGGTTTAATTATTTATTTACTAAATACCTAAATAATCACACAGAATTACACATACACAGGATGGGTCATACATTGATTACTAATTATGTCATAAAAGATTAGAGATCCACCATATATCCTAGCGGACGGAACAGATATGACGGCTGATTACACAAAGAAAGGGGGTTGGGTGAAATGAAAGGGCAGGAATACTGAGGAACAAAGGTTTGGATCTCTATCGGACCCAATGCAGCTATGCTATCGTAAATACAGAATCTTATGCATTCTAAATATTGTTGTTTTCCATTTGGAAAAGGAAAATGCAAAAACGATTTACTCTGAGCTGTGCTTCAATATGTTGGTCATAGATGGAAGGCCGCGTTGCCCAACAGAGATCTCCCTTAACCTTTGAAGAATATGTCTTGTGGTAGAACAAATACTTTGTCTGTCCTTTCCTAGAACACGTTTACAGCTGCTGCTGCTAACTCAACGGCTAGGAGGTATCACTTCTTTAGTGAATAAGAGTTCAAAGTTCATACCAAGTTACCATACTTTGATCTCACGCTGAAGTTGGCTTAGTTCTGTAGTTTGATATTAGCCCTTTTAACGTATGGACCGTCGTCCTCACGTCCTCCGGAATACAAATGTTACATTATCTTAAAGGGCTTATATAGTAGGGAGAGAAGGGAGTGTTTCATAGTTCACAACCAATGTCTGTTCACATGGTGGAGGCCACTGTGTTGAGCCTAGTTCACTTATGAAAACCAATTCTCTCATTTAGAAGCTAAAATTACATTTCATCTTTTCACAAATAGTTTCATATTTAAACTGCACAATTCCATGTGAATCTGATAACTATAATGTGTAGACTTTCCAAGATACAGTCATCCTATCATCAGTAATCAGTGGCGTGCCGTGGGCCTTGGGCCTGGGCCTTCAGTGAGGTACTACACAGTCCCACCCGAATTAATCCACCTCTTATTACCATCATTATGATGCCATGGCTCTAGACACTATACATTTAGACAGAAACGCAGTATAACCAGGCGTTGCGTCACCTTGAAATTGACAAATTGACATTTTTGGGTAAACAGTGTTTACCCAAAAACATGACACAATCAATGAGTCTTTTCAATATTTCCATTCACCTTTTCATTGTGCAGCTCCGTTGCCCTGCGCGCTTGTTCTTTGAGCTGTAGATCCACTCCGGTGTCCCCAAAAGTTTTCAAAAGCACAATTGCTTGTAAGTGCCCAGCCGTACTTTGGAGTCTCGTTGCTGCCTTGGTTAGACAACTCAAGTTTGCAAAGCCAGTGTAGCTCCAAACACCAAATCGATCACTTGCAAATAATAGGCATTCCCAGCAGTACAGTTTGCAGTGCTTCTCGGAGCCTGTGAGCCATTGACAGCGCTCGTAGTTGAAACTTTGAAAGTGGCTTTCCCGCCTGTGACAGGCTTTGTGGCGTCGGGCGACCTCTCCTTACAATGTCTAACTTTTCTTGAAAAGTTCGTCTTGAGAATGGCGTTATAATTATATCCTCGACCAAATCGATATCTTCTCCTCCTTCCGCCATTGTGGGTTGAAAAAACAGCTTAGTAGTACGTGAATTAATTCGTTTATCAAATTCAGTTTCCTAGATCTGCATAGACCTGTCCATAGGACCTGCCTCTCAATATTGGTAATCCAATCAAAAGCACAGGAGCCAGCTAGCAGATGTACAATAGCCAACTCTAAAGCTGATTGGTTGACACTACATTTTCATTTCCATTCACTATAAGCTACAAGCGCCCGCACTGTTGATTCTGAAGGCCTGAGGGCAGATTTTAGACCCCTGGCAACACATGATGGCTGAATATGATTGGATAAAAGATCTAACATAAAGACCAGCCCTCCAAATCTCAACCTGGGGCTGGAAGCAGTGCAACCAAGAGGAAAGCTATGAAATGAAGAGTATAACTCTTACTCTGGGGAATAATTTAATACATATTTGTTGGAAAATATATTTACATTTTTTTTTATATTCTGATGTTGTTTAGGCCAGCAGAGAAGGCCTTGCAGGCCCTGACGGCCCACCACTGTCAGTAATAATGTCTCAGATGACAACTGATCTGATATCATATTCTTTAATTAAGTACCAACACATATTTTCAACTGGTTGGATTACCGAAATATGGTTCTGTTCACCACACTTTTGATGTTACCCGACTCTCAACAACAAAACAAGAGTCACTCTGTAGAGTAGAGAGAGAGGAAAGAGGGAAAGGTAGTTATGGGGGTCATAAACCAACAGACCAACGTCTTCACAATTAATAAGAAGACTAATTGATCAGATATTAAAATATCTGAAGAGTTATATTCGGAAAATTATAACTTTGTAATCTGAAGATTTTCCTTTGTGCCCGTGACTTCTTAGTTAATTACATTTACATTTAATCACATAATAATAATTACAGAGAATTGATTTGATAAAATAACAGTCTTCACTTTAATGATGCCAAAGACACGACACACCTGTCCCGTATAATTATAGCAAAATACTGTAAAATACCAATGTTACAATTACAGTAGCATTTACTTTCCTACAGTATATTAGGCTAATGTTACAGGATTGTAGTAGTTCTCTGATATTACAGTATCTTACAGGAAGATGGTGTAAAGTTACTGTGAATATTTAGTAATGTACTATCCAGAAATGGCTTCTGTGCTGCCAGTATTTTACAGTAAATTTACAGTAACCTACTGGCTACTGTTTTACATTGTATCTCTGCTGATAACTCTGTGTTTGTAGTTATGTTGTAGAGAGCCTTCAGTCTTTTAGCAACACTTTGGCAGAGCGGTTATGAACACTTAGCAAGAGGATGCAGACACACACACACACACACACACACACACACACACACACACACGCGAGCTGCCTCTTTTAGGACGTCTATGGCAAAACGTCAGAGAACACAAAGAACAGCGTTTTGCAGCTCAATACTAAATGATGAGGCCCACTAAAAAACAACTTGACGATGAAATAAATGAGAGAAAAAGAGAGCAAAGACAGGATGAATTTTTCTTATAAGGGGGTTGAGGAGAGGGAGAGGGAGGAGCAGAGAGAGAAAGAGACAGAGAGGGAGATTGAGTCTGAGAGAGAGAGATAGAGAGAAGGGGGAGAGAGAGAGGGGGTGAGGGTGAGAGGAGAGAGGGAGAGAGAGTGAACGTTGGAGAGAGAAACTGAGGGACAATGAGCGAGAGACTGTGATTTTCAGGAGGACGAGAGAGAGAGAGAGAGAGAGAGAGAGAGAGAGAGAGAGAGAGAGAGAGAGAGAGAGAGAGAGAGAGAAAAAAATCTCTCATAGCCCAAATGGTTTTTGGCAGATGGAAATCCTAACTAGTAGAAAATGGTCTGGCAGACGTAGAACTGGACAGCAATGGAAGCTGCGAGTGAGTACCTTGAGAGAGACAGTGTGTGTCTGTGCAAGTGAAACAGACGTCAGTTTAGCTTCCTCCGCTGTCCCTGTCCCCATACCGGGTGATACTCTGTGCAACACACTTGACCACCCTCCTGGACCACAGTCCAACTGAATGATCTGCTAGACAAAAGATCTGACACTCAACACGGGGCCACCTCAGGGGTGCGTGGTTAGTCCCCTCCTGTACTCTCTGTTCACACACAACTAATTGGCTCCTATTGCATCATTAAGGTTGGTGACGACACGACGGTGGTAGGCATGACAACAATGTTACAATGTTACTGCTTACAGGGAGGAGGTCAGAGACCTGGCAGTTTGGTGCCAGGGAAACAACCTCTCCCTCAACGTCAGCAAGACAATGGAGCTGATCGAGAGGGCCGAGCACGCCCCAATCATCCACATCGACGGGGCTGTAGTGGAGCAGGTCGAGAGCTTCAAGTTCCTCGGTGTCCACATCAATAAGGGATTATCATGGTCCACACACACCAACACAGTTGTGTAAAGGACACAACAAGGATTTCCCCTTTAGGAGGCTGAAAAGATTTGGCATGGGTCCTCAGATCCTCAAAAAGTTCTACAGCTGCACCATTGAGAGCATCTTGACTGGCTGCCTCACCGCTTGGTAAGGCAACCGCTTGGCATCCGACCGCAAGATGCTACATAGGGTAATGCATACGGACGGCCCCGTACATCAGTGGGGCCAAGCTCCCTGCCATCCAGGACCTCTATACCAGGCGGTGTCAGAGGAAGGCCCTAAAAAATATTCAACGACTCCAGCCACCCAAGTCATAGACTGTTCTTTGTGCTACCGCACGGCAAGCGGTACCGATGCATTAAGTCTGGAACCAACAGGACCCTGAACAGCTTCTACCCCCCAAGCCTTAAGACTGATAAATAGTCAACCAATAGCTACCCAGACTATCTGCATTGACCCTTTTTGCACCAACTCTTTTGACTCATCACATATGCTGCTGTTACTGTTTATTATCTATCCTGTTGACTCGTCACTTTATCCTACCTACAGTATATGTACATATCAACCTCAACTACCTCGTACCCCTGCACATGGACTCAGTACTGGTACTCTGTGTATATAGCTAAGTTATCGTTACTCATTGTGTATTTATTCCTAGTGTTATTATTATTCTGATACTTCAAGTTTTACTCTCTGAATAATTGGGAAGGGCCCGTAAGCCTTTCACTGCTCGCCTATACCTGTTATCTATGAAGCAAAAGACAAATACAGTTTGATTTGGAGTTTAATGAGGAAGCACGACAGTTCACTGACGAAAAATGGCAGTTCACTGAGGAAGAATGACAGTTCACTGAGGAAGAATGGCAGTTCACTGACGAAAAATGGTAGTTCACCGAGGAAGCATGGCAGTTCACTGAGGAAGCATGGCAGTTCACTGAGGAAACAGCAGTTCACTGACGAAAAAATGGCAGTTCACTGAAGAAGCATGGCAGTTCACCGAGGAAGCATGGCAGTTCACTGAGGAAGAATGGTAGTTCACCGAGGAAGCATGGCAGTTCACTGAGGAAGCATGGCAGTTCACTGAGGAAGCATGGCAGTTCACCGAGGAAGCATGGCAGTTCACAGTATGGTATGGTATCGTATGGTATAGTAGGGTATAGTATGTATTGAAAAGTATGGCATGGTATAGTATGGTTGAGTTTAGTATGGTATAGCATATTATATATTGGCATGATATTGTATCCAAAGTGACTTATATTAATGAGTGAACACATTTCATACTTTTCCCACCAAGAGAATCATTGCCAGCACCATGCTCTACCAACTGACCCATACAGGACTATATGGTATAGTATGGTATATTATGGTATATTATGGTATAGTATGGTATAGTATGGTACATTATGGTATATTATGGTATATTATGGTATATTATGGTATAGTATGGTACATTATGGTATATTATGGTATAGTATGGTACATTATGGTATAGTATGGGACATTATGGTATATTATGGTATAGTATGGTACATTATGGTATATTATGGTATAGTATGGTATAGTATGGTACATTATGGTATAGTATGGTACAGTATGGTACATTATGGTATAGTATGGTATAGTATGGTACATTATGGTATATTATGGTATAGTATGGTACATTATGGTATAGTATGGTACATTATGGTATTATGGTATAGTATGGTATAGTATGGTACATTATGATATAGTATGGTATAGTATGGTACATTATGGTATAGTATGGTATAGTATGGTACATTATGGTATAGTATGGTATAGTATGGTATGGTATAGTATGGTATATTATGGCATGGTAAAGTATAGAATATAATGGTATAGTATAGTATATTACGGTATAGTATGGCATGGTATAGTATTGTATATTATGATATAGTATGGTACATTATGGTATGGTATGGTATAGTATGGCACATTATGGTATAGTATGGTACAGTATAGTACATTATGGTATGGTATGGTATAGTATGGTATATTATGGAATATTATGGTCTAGTATGGCATGGTAAAGTATAGAACCTAATGGTATAGTATAGTATATTACGGTATAGTATGGCATGGTATAGTATTGTATATTATGGTATAGTATTGTATATTATGGTATAGGAAGGCATGGTACAGTATGCTATATCATGGTAAAGTATGGCAATGGTAATGTATAGAATGGTATATTATAGGATAGTATGGTATATTATGGTATAGTATGACATTGTTAAGGATGATATATTCTTGTATATTATTGTATATTATGGTATAGCATCGTATAGTATGGTATATTATGGTATATTATGGCATGGTATAATATGGAATATAATGGTATAGTATGGCAATGTATAGTATGTCATATTATGGTATAGTAAGGTATGGTATAGTGTGGTATAGTATATTATGGTATAGTATATTATGGTATAGTATAGGATGGTCTAGTATAGTATGGCATGGTATAGTATAGGATGGTCTAGTCTGGTATAGTACAGTCTAGTATAGTATGGTATAGTATAGTATGGTGTAGCATAGGATGGTCTAGTATAGTATAGGATGGTATAGTATAGGATGGTCTAGTCTGGTATAGTACAGTCTAGTATAGTATGGTATAGTATAGTATGGTGTAGCATAGGATGGTCTAGTATAGTATAGGATGGTATAGTATAGTATGGGATAGTATAGGATGGCACAGTATAGTATGGTATAGTAAGGTATGGTACACTATAGTACAGTATGGTGTAGTATATGATGGTCTAGTATAGTATAGGATGGTCCAGTATAGTGTAGGATGGCATTGTATAGTATAGTTTGGTATAGTATAGTTTGGTATAGTATAGTATCGTATGGGAGGGTATATTATAGTATGGTAAGATATAGTATAGTATGGTATAGTATGGTATAGTATGGTATAGTTTGGCATAGTATGGTATGTTATTGTATGGTATAGTATGTTATGGTATAGTATAGGATGGTATAGTATAGGGCGGTATAGTATAATATAGTAAGGTATAGTATGGTATAGTATGGTATAGTATAGGATGGTATAGTATGGTATGGCATAGTACATGGTGTTATAGTATAGTACACTATGGTATGCCATAGTATGGTATAGTATAGTATAGTATGGCATAGTATAGCATATTATCATATAGTATGGTATAGCATAGTATAGCATGGTATGGTATAGTATAGTATAGTACGGCATAGTATAGCATATTATGATATAGTTTGGTATAGCATAGTATAGCATATTATGGTATGTATAGTATAGGCTGGTATAGTATATTATGGTACATCATAGTAGAGTATAGTGTAGTATGTGGTGGTATATTAAATGTCAGTGTAGTATAGATAGTATATGATATAGTATAGTATGGAATAGGGTAGCATGGTATGATATAGTATAGTATGGAATAGGGTAGCATGGTATGATATAGTATAGTATGGAATAGGGTAGCATGGTATGATATAGTATAGTATGGAATAGGGTAGCATGGTATGATATAGTATAGTATGGAATAGGGTAGCATGGTATGATATAGTATAGTATGGAATAGGGTAGCATGGTATGATATAGTATAGTATGGAATAGGGTAGCATGGTATGATATAGTATAGTATGGTATATTATTGTATGGTATGCTATAGTATATGCCGGTATAGTATAGTATAGTACAGTATATTATAGTATGGTATAGTACAGTATGGTATAGTATCGTATATGATGGTATAGTACAGTATGGTATAGTACATGATGGATTTCTGATAAATCCTTTGCTCAGGGAAAATGTATTTATATGATGTTTTACCTGTTGCTGTCTCACCTGGCGGTCTTAAGATGAACACAATACGTGTAAATCTCTCTGGAGTACCTGCTAGATGACTAACATGTAAATGTATCTGTGACGGTCGGTGATGATGAGGGAAGACATGGCCTTATTTCTATTACAGCATATTGGATGACTGTCATTCATATTCCATAGACAAAGCTCAATGTAACATCGATAGGTTTAGGTTACTGTCATTCATTAAGCACGCCTGTCACCATCATTACCTGGACTCCTTCCCTTTGTTGATTGCCTAACCTATTTCTGTCTGCTCCTCCATTGGTTCCCGGTGTCAGCATTAATGTTGTTATGTTTTCATGTCCAGACGCTGTCCTGTCATGTTCAATGTTCACGCCCTGTACCTGCTTCTCGTCTACCAGCGTCAATCCTTACACTCCTAGGTATTGTATTGAAGTCAATGTACCCAGAGGAGGATGGAAGCTAGCTGTCCTCCGGCTACACCATGGTGCTACCCTACAGAGTACTGTTGAGGCTACTGTAGACCTTCTTTACAAAACAGTGTGCTTTAACTTCTTTGGGGTACCCCCTTCTTCTCAATTTCCGCCTAAAGACATACCCTAATCTAACTGTGTGTAGCTCAGGCCCAGAAGCAAGGATATGCATATTCTTGGTATCATTTGAAAGGAAACACTCTGAATTTTGTGGAAATGTGAATTGAATGTAGGATAATATAACACAGTAGATCTGGTAGAAGAAAATACAAGGAAATCAACATAAGTTTTCTGTTTTTTATTGTTGCTGCATCATCTTTCAAATGACCAAGAACAGCCACACATACAGATAGGATGCTGTGGATGATTTGAATGAAGAACATAAGATGGCAACAATAGCTGAGCAAAGTTTTAGACAGATAACTTCAAAAATGAGCGAGCTACATGTCATTGAGCATGAAGTCACCCAGGTGTCCCACACAAATGTACCCAAATGTACCCAAGTGGCCAAATTGGTACAGTGATACATTTTTAAGGAAAGAACTATATAAAAAATACATAAATGCTATTCTAACACACCCCAAAAAAATAAATATATATAAATGAATTTTTTTTGTTGAAAAAATAAAAAAATAAAAAAATAACAAGGGTAAACAAATAACAAGGGTAACTATTTACAAATTTTCTATTTACAATATTGTGAAGACCCTTGAAATCCCACTCTGTTGGTACGAATCGTGTCACAAGCCCACACCTCCCGCTTCCTCAGCTCTGTAAACAGGGTAGGGCTGGTGTAGAAGTTGTCCACAAAAAGTTTGTAGCCCTTCCCCAGCAGTTGAAAATCCAATAACTCCATTACAGAGTCATAGCTAAGTCCCTTACCAGTAGCAAAACAGTTTTTTCCCTGATAAACAAAAAAATTGCAAGTGTAGGCACAGAATCAGCCAAAACAAACAGTTTCTAACCCCATTTGGTTGGTTTGTTATGCATGTATTGTTTGAGGCTGATTCTGGCCATTGAGGCTACCATCCTCTCATCGATGGACAGGGTCTGGGCGGGCTGAAAATAGGTCTTGCAGGCCTCAACTCAGCCTGGGGTAGAGAGGTTTTATTTTACAGAGCCTATCAAACCTTGGTGTGCCTCTCTTCTTGTCATTCTCCCCATCAACTTCTGGGTCACTGATGTGAAGCGCCCGTGAGATAGTCAGAAACCTTTTAGAAGACATGACAGTGGTGGGGAAAGGCAGTTGATAGAGAGCTGACGTTTTCCAGTAGTCCCTTAGAGTTTTCAACTTCACCAGCCCCATGTAAATGACCATTGAAAAGTAGCAGAAAAGGTCTGACATGGAAATGGTCTTCCATGCTTCTTTCTTACCTGCCTGCTTCTTAGCCCCGTACTTATTGGTGTTCGCCACCAAGGAATCAACAACTGACGAGGTGAAAAACAGTTGAAAAAGTTGAAGGGGGCTGTACTTTGCAGTCATGTCTAGTTGAGGTCCTGGCTGCCTTTTGGGTCTAAAAACTAGTGGATTTGGTTCCACATCGTCTTCTAACACAGAGTGCCAACGACCCTCTGGCCCTCTGTCTGCAGGTTTCTCTCTTCCCCACCTCCTCTTCTTTGTCACTGACATCACAACTCTAGATGGCCGGGTAGGTGTGGAGCCGGAGACAGCGGGGGTCTGGCTGGATGAACCAGCTTCAGAGGGAGATGGACACCTAGACATTGGCGGCTCATAATCAGAATCACTGCCACTGTGAAAGATAAAAAATCAGTAACAATACTTTCACGTATGAGCCCTGTATCAACACGTAAAATAAACAGATATACACTGCTCAAAAAAATAAAGGGAACACTTAAACAACACAATGTAACTCCAAGTCAATCACACTTCTGTGAAATCAAACTGTCCACTTAGGAAGCAACACTGATTGACAATACATTTCACATGCTGTTGTGCAAATGGAATAGACAAAAGGTGGAAATTATAGACAATTAGCAATACACCCCCAATAAAGGAGTGATTCTGCAGGTGGTGACTTTCCTGTGCTTCCTGGCTGATGTTTTGGTCACTTTTGAATGCTGGCGGTGCTTTCACTCTAGTGGTAGCATGAGACGGAGTCTACAACCCACACAAGTGGCTCAGGTAGTGCAGCTCATCCAGGATGGCACATCAATGCGAGCTGTGGCAAGAAGGTTTGCTGTGTCTGTCAGCGTAGTGTCCAGAGCATGGAGGCGCTACCAGGAGACAGGCCAGTACATCAGGAGATGTGGAGGAGGCCGTAGGAGGGCAACAACCCAGCAGCAGGACCGCTACCTCCGCCTTTGTGCAAGGAGGAGCACTGCCAGAGCCCTGCAAAATGACCTGGTCCAGTACTGTCTCCTCTTCTCTGTGGTAGTACATCGTGTAAAGGAGGGTCCAGTACTGTCTCCTCTTCTCTGTGGTAGTACATCGTGTAAAGGAGGGTCCAGTACTGTCTCCTCTTCTATGTGGTAGTACATCATGTAGAGGAGGGTCCAGTACCGTCTCCTCTTTGGTAGTAGATCATGTAGAGGAGGGTCCAGTACCGTCTCCTCTTCTCTGTGGTAGTACATCGTGTAGAGGAGGGTCCAGTACTGTCTCCTCTGTGGTAGTAGATCATGTAGAGGAGGGTCCAGTACCGTCTCCTCTGTGGTAGTAGATCATGTAGAGGAGGGTCCAGTACCGTCTCCTCTGTGGTAGTACATCATGTAGAGGAGGGTCCAGTACCGTCTCCTCTGTGGTAGTAGATTATGTAGAGGAGGGTCCAGTACTGTCTCCTCTCCGCTGTGGTAGTAGATCATGTAGAGGAGGGTCCAGTACCGTCTCCTCTGTGGTAGTAGATCATGTAGAGGAGGGTCCAGTACTGTCTCCTCTCCTCTGTGGTAGTAGATCATGTAGAGGAGGGTCCAGTACCGTCTCCTCTTCTCTGTGGTAGTAGATCATGTAGAGGAGGGTCCAGTACTGTCTCCTCTCCTCTGTGGTAGTAGATCATGTAGAGGAGGGTCCAGTACCGTCTCCTCTGTGGTAGTAGATCATGTAGAGGAGGGTCCAGTACTGTCTCCTCTCCTCTGTGGTAGTAGATCATGTAGAGGAGGGTCCAGTACTGTCTCCTCTCCTCTGTGGTAGTACATCATGTAGAGGAGGGTCCAGTACTGTCTCCTCTGTGGTAGTAGATCATGTAGAGGAGGGTCCAGTACCGTCTCCTCTGTGGTAGTAGATCATGTAGAGGAGGGTCCAGTACCGTCTCCTCTGTGGTAGTAGATCATGTAGAGGAGGGTCCAGTACCGTCTCCTCTGTGGTAGTAGATCCTGTAGAGGGTGGTTAGGTTGGTGCATGTCAATGACCAATCGTACTACTGTTGTAGTGGTGGAAGGGACATTGGGATGTCTCTGTTCCCTGAAGCTTAGACTCTGATGTAATGAGGGGCAGCAGGTAGCCTAGTGGTTGGAGCGTAGGGCCAGTATCCGAAAGGTTGCTTCATCGAATCCCGGAGCTGACCAGGTAAAAATATTTTGTTCTGCCCCTGAACAAGGTAATTCACCCACTGTTCCTAGGCCGTCATTGTAAATAAGTGTTTGTTCTTAACCTGCCTGGTTAAATAAAAAAATATTTAAAAAAAAATGAGGCTTGTCCCCTGAAGGCTCTACTGTCATGAGGTCTGTTCCCTGAAGCCTAAACTCTGATATAATGAGGTTTATTCCCAGGTTTATTTCCATGAGGGAATATCTGACCCTTGGAACTCACTGTTTTTTTTTGTCTGTATCCGGCTCTATCATCAATATAGACATATTGAGTCTATCCTCAATATAGGCCTTAAACTCCTGGACCTTAATATACAAGTTGTCTATTAGATGTATAGACATTGAAGAGAGATGAAACAGACTTTAAAGTGAGGAGAATCGCTGAGTGAGAGCTTTCTGCAGCCCCTCAAACACCTAATTAGACACATTTACACTGCTTTAACCTGGAGGTACACACACACACACACACACAAGCATGTGCACGCATTCATACACACACACACTCGAGGGGCTTTAAAAATGTGTAAGTGCTTGTGTGTGTGTCTGTCTGAAAGTTAGACACAGAGGAAAAGACGAATAGCAGTAAATATACTGCTGAGAATTCAAACATTAAGAACACTGCTCTTTCCACCACTGACCAGGTGAATCCAGGTGAATCCAGGTGAATTCAGGTGAATCTAGGTGAATCCAGGTGAATCCAGGTGAATCCAGGTGAATTCAGGTGAATCCAGGTGAATCTAGGTGAATCCAGGTGAATCCAGGTGAATTCAGGTGAATCCAGGTGAATCCAGGTGAATTCAGGTGATTCCAGGTGAATCCAGGTGAATCCAGGTGAATTCAGGTGAATCTAGGTGAATCCAGGTGAATTCAGGTGATTCCAGGTGAATCCAGGTGAATCCAGGTGAATCTAGGTGAATTCAGGTGATTCCAGGTGAATTCAGGTGAATTCAGGTGAATCCAGGTGAATCCAGGTGAATCCAGGTGAATTCAGGTGAATTCAGGTGAATCCAGGTGAATCCAGGTGATTCCAGGTGAATCCAGGTGAATCCAGGTGAAGTCAGGTGGATCTAGGTGAATCCAGGTGATTCCAGGTGAATGCAGGTGAATGCAGGTGAATCCAGGTGAATTCAGGTGAATCTAAGTGAATCCAGGTGAATTCAGGTGAACCCATGTGAATCCAGGTGAATCCAGGTGAATTCACGTGAATTCAGGTGAATCCAGGTGAATACAGGTGAACCCAGGTGAATCCAGGTGAAAGCGATGATCTCTGATTTGAAGTTCACTCGTTAAATCCACTTCAATCAGTGTACATGAAGGGGATGACAGGATTTTTAAGCCTTGAGGCAATTGATACAAGCGGTGCTCTTGGCACCTACTACCATACCCTGTTCAAATCACTGAAATATTTTTCAGAAAAATATTTCAGTGATTTGAACAGGGTATGGTAGTAGGTGCCAAGAGCACCTGCTTGAGTCTGTCAAGAAACGTATGTATCAAGGATGGTCCACCACCCAAAGGACATCCAGCCAACATGACACAAATGTGGGAATCATTGGGGTCAACATGGGCCAGCATTCCTGTGGAAGGCTTTTGACACCTTGTAGAGTATGTCCTGACAAATTGAGGCTGTTCTGGGGGCAAAAAGGGAAGGGGGGTGCAACTCAATATTAGGAAGGTGTTCCTAATGTTTGGTATACGCAGTGTACATGAAAACTGAATCACTGATGACAGTGAGTTTATGACGACAGTCAGTTTAGGAAGAAAGACTGAAATACTGAGGACAGTCAGTTGATGATGAAAGACTGAAACACTGAGGACAGTCAGTTGATGATGAAAGACTGAAACACTGAGGACAGTCAGTTGATGATGAAAGACTGAAACACTGAGGACAGTCAGTTGATGATGAAAGATTGTAACACTGAGGACAGTCAGTTGATGATGAAAGACTGAAACACTGAGGACAGTCAGTTTATGATGAAAGACTGAAACACTGAGGACAGTCAGTTTATGATGAAAGACTGAAATACTGAGGACAGTCAGTTGATGATGAAATACTGAAACACTGAGGACAGTCAGTTTATGATGAAAGACTGAAACACTGAGGACAGTCAGTTTATGATGAAAGACTGAAACACTGAGGACAGTCAGTTGATGATGAAATAATGAAACACTGAGGACAGTCAGTTTATGATGAAAGACTGAAACACTGAGGACAGTCAGTTTAGGAAGAAAGACTGAAACACTGAGGACAGTCAGTTGATGATGAAAGACTGAAACACTGAGGACAGTCAGTTTATGATGAAATACTGAAACACTGAGGACAGTCACAGAGGATGGGTACATTACTACTCCACATTGAACCCCAGAGGATGGGTGCATTACTACTCCACATTGAACACCAGCCAGAGGATGGCTACATTACTACTCCACATTGAACCACATAGGATGGGTACATTACTACTCCACATTGAACCACAGAGGATGGCTACATTACTTCTCCACATTGAACCACAGAGGATGGGTACATTACTACTCCACATTGAACCACAGAGGATGGCTACATTACTACTCCAC